>NC_062214.1:0-38739 GCF_902686445.1 Sciurus carolinensis
AAATGTCTGTCGCTCCCGCCAGCAAGAACGACCCGGAGACGTGATGGGTGGCAAACTTCCCTATTAACAGCTGATTCTTCTTTTTTTTATTTCTTCCCTTTCTGGGAAGTTATTGTCACTTATATAGGTTATATCAACTAATTAGAATATTCACGATATGTGGGGAAAAGATAGACGTATATGGGTATAACTTGAAGCACCTAAGAATCACGCAAGAATCATGCAGAGGCCTTGACCAATTACTGAGACTTCCTCAAGGTGAAGTTAGTTGTATACGTGCAGAATAGCAGTTTTTCAACTGCACTGGCAGCTTGCCAGGCGCCATCTTGGCCAGGCTCCACCTAGGGCCAGGGGTCCGTACGCAACCCCGACAGTTCCCCCTTTTTTCTTTTAAAAGAAAAGCTCGGGACCAAGCCTGTCTTAGGCGGAGTGGTCAACTACCGTCCTTACCCGTCATCGGATAACTGCAGAGCATGCTACAGCTCCTGTCTTAGGTCGGTACGGAGTTACCTACTACCTTACCCGTCTGGTCAATGGTCCAGCCTCGCGAGCCACACTTGTGGGGAGCTGCCGGCCTCTAGGGCAGCCATGGCCTGATGGAAGATGATACGATCTCTCGCTTGACTCTGACGCACACGCATGATAGTGCGTGAGAGGAAGATAACAGCAATGATCATAAGCATGCATAATGCTCCCATACCAGCCCACTGCTTAATAAAACTGAAAGAGGAGGATAACCAATTTAACACTTCAGACATTGGAGCTACATCAACTCTAGTAGCATTAAGGCTAACAATTTGAGATCTAAGAATAGCAGTAAGATTATCAAATTCATAAGACCAGTTGGTACGTAGCTGAACAGACAAGATTCTAGACAAATCTGCTGCATAGCTGAAGTTATGATAAGCTACAGGTGTAACGCACAGTCCCGCCAGATGATAAATACATCCCACGTTTAACAGTTCCTGTAAAATGTCCATTTGTTCTTGAAGTAAGTCCACTCACTGGTTCACTATAAGAATCCCTGCTTTTAAGTGTTGATCCACTGTCTGCTGAGTAGATAAGGCAGTAGCAGTCTGTTGAACCACCTTATTGATTGTGGCTGCAGATTGTACAGACGTAGTTAAGGCTACAGCTGCTGCAGTGGCAGCTGCCGCTGATGCAACTATAGCGGTAATGACTGCTGCGGTGATTCCAAAGTCTCTCTTGTTCCTGGAAAGCAATACTGGCAATTCATCATCTGTAACAGAAACTGGCATAGGCAAGAAGGTAGGAACACACATTAAGTCTGCCAGCAGGAACCTAGAAGCATTTTAACATTGAGAGATAGCACAAATCTGAAGTACAATTGAGAGAAGCAGTTGTTTTGTTACATAGTTGAACTGTTCCTCCTAAGAGACTAAAAAGAGGTAGTAAGTTAGTTTATTCCGTGGAAACACACAAACTGAGCCACAGCTCCAGTAAAGCACCGAGTTACCCTTATTACCCAGAGTTAAAAAACCCCAAACAAAGAGACAAAGAGAAAGTTTATCTTTAGGGGACCTGAAGGTCTCCTCTATTCCCCCTTTTTGTTTATAAAGAGTATTTTTGAGGGTGAGATGTGTATGTTCGACAATACTTTGTTTTTGTGGGTTATAAGGTACATCTGTGGTTAGAGTTATTTTAATTTTAGTGAGGAATTGGTTCTTACCAATTTTAGTTTTTAAAGAAAAATTTAGACTTTATAATGTAGTACAATCTTTAACAGTTGTTTAACCATAATTGTATAAACCCCTATTTTTAAGACAATTGTTTTAAAGAATAAAACTTAAGAGACACAAAGTTAAGAATGAATTGGTGTTTTTAAGAAAACTTTGTTATTTTACCATGTCATTTTACCATATAGATTAAACTTTGGCTTATATCAGAACATTAGTATTTCACCTTAGGAAAAACCTTAAATAGCTTTAGCTGTTTTACATACATACAACCAACTTAGTTACACACAGATTTGTTGAAACTTGTCCTTTGTTACACACAGACTTTCTTATCCAGAAACATTTCCTTTTACCTTTTACTAAATATATTTCTATACCCAGAACCTTTTATTTATTTATTTATTTTTTTTTATCTGTTGACACCTTTTTGTTCACATTTTGAAACAACTCTTATGAAATTTCTGAATTTAGATAAATCACCCTATTTTAATAAGATTAAATATTTTGTTGTTTATAGTACCCTTAATTGAAACACAGTTGAAACTTTTGGGACCCTTTATATATAGAATTCCACTTGTTAGGACATAACTTTTAGTAACCTTGTTTTTAGTTTAGTGATGGCACAAAGCAAGTTTAAACCCTTTTATTTACCAACCTATGAAAACACCAATAATGTTTAAGTATGATACCCCATGGAATTTGAGGAGTTAAAAGTACTTGATGTTATTTAACAATTAGCATTTCAACTTTGTAAATTAACCAGACGTCTCTACAAACACATTTGAGTAATCCCATACATGTTAACTCCAATTTATTTATTTTATAAAAACCAAGATATCAGACAAGTGTCCTGAACAGGATCCGTTGCCTCTTTCCTGCTGAAGAAAAGTCCTAGAAGCAATTGATATTAGACATTGTTTAACATTAACATTTCATTAGTTTGACCACCTGGAAACTTGCAAGTTATTTTTAAAAATATTTTACTTTTATTAGTTTACCCAATTTAAATTGAACCTTTTAAATCATGTGAATAAAAGTATTTGGATCCATTTTTAAATTTTAATTTTTTGAGCGCTCAGTTTTGACAAAACATGACATTAGACAGCACAACATAAAAACATAACACAAAATTAAAGGCCTTGTAACTTTATAGGTAAATGTTCATTGCAATGAAACAGCTGTTTAAAAACTTCAGTTGAATAAAAATAGAACTGATCAAAAATAAAATCATTAACCTAGGTATGTAGGATCAAAATTATGAGCTCAAAAATACAGCATTAAAGAAAAAACAAAACAAGAATCCTGAAGAATAAGTTAGTTTTTTGTAGCGGCCCAGGAGTTAAAACGGACACTTTTTTTTTTTTTTTTTTTTTTTTCTTATCTTTAGGTTACCCCCCTTTTCTCCTTGAGACGCTGTAGTTACATTCCAATGTGGCAGGGGGAGGGAGGATCACCCAGGACTTTTTAACCCCTTTTTTGCCTGGTTGAGAAATCAGGTTAGGTTTGAATGCAGAAAATCAGAAAACATTATTTTTTACTACTTTTAAGGAATGGAGCTGCTGAGCTCTCTGCCTAGGGGGACCCTCCCCTAAACTGATTTTTCTCTTTGTGCTCTGTTTGTGGTTTTATTTGTACTTTCTCCCTTTTTTTTTTTTTTTTTTTCCACTGCGCCACTGCATATTTTTGTAAGCTCAACTCTTTTGAGTAACTTTTTTTTTTTTTGTAACGCCTTTTTTTTGTCTTCTAGCTGCTGCCCTATGCCCTCCAATTCCCTTAATGCCTGTTGACTAATTGAACCAGCTTGAGAACACTTTGTTTCTTTACTAATTTTATTTAACTCCATCTCTGAGAGTCCCTCTTCGCTCTCATCAGAATCTGACTGAGCGCTAACAGAGCCCTTTTGTGACTCTTCTTTTACCTTTTCTAACACTTCCTCTCCTTGCGCAACTGCCTTTTGTAAAGCCTCCCGAGGGGAACGCAAACAAGTTCTGACTAATGACCAAACTGCTAACGTCCCTGGGAGCGTTACCGGACAGCGCTTTAAATCTTCCCCCGGGTGTTCCCACTGTGGGATAGTTAACAATCCTTCTTCCAGAAACCAAGGTGAAATCTCCTCTACCTGCTTTAAAAATGCCCAAGCAGTTTGTCTTTAAGGGAGTGCCGTTAGCTTTAAGAATTTCTTTCAAGGGACCTTCCATTCTATATCTAGCAACCTCGTTCCCCATTTTTTGAGGAAACTTTCACCTCTCGTTCCTAGGAACTTTATCACAATCACAATATTATCGTCTCTAGGAAACCTCCCTGTCCACTGACAGATCTGGGTGCACACTTTCACGGATCGTTGCTCACCTCACTCACCTCTCCGCGGCACGTAAGATTCCCGGGGTTCAGCACCACTTGTCGCTCCCGCCAGCAAGAACGACCCGGAGACGTGATGGGTGGCAAACTTCCCTATTAACAGCTGATTCTTCTTTTTTTTTATTTCTTCCCTTTCTGGGAAGTTATTGTCACTTATATAGGTTATATCAACTAATTAGAATATTCACGATATGTGGGGAAAAGATAGACGTATATGGGTATAACTTGAAGCACCTAAGAATCACGCAAGAATCATGCAGAGGCCTTGACCAATTACTGAGACTTCCTCAAGGTGAAGTTAGTTGTATACGTGCAGAATAGCAGTTTTTCAACTGCACTGGCAGCTTGCCAGGCGCCATCTTGGCCAGGCTCCACCTAGGGCCAGGGGTCCGTACGCAACCCCGACAAATGTCAAGAACATACATAATAACAAACTCTGGCAAGGATGTGGGGAAAGGAACATTCACACATTGTCAGGACTGCAGACTAGTGCAACCACTCTGGAAAGCAGTGTGGAGATTCCTCGAAGCACTATGAATGAACCACCATATGACCTAGCTGTTCCACTCCTTAATGTTTATCCAAAAGAACTAAAATCGACACACAATAGTGATACAGCCACATCAATGTTTATAGTACCACAATTCACAGTAGCCAAGTTATGGAACCAGCCCAGGTGTCCATCAATAGATGAATGCATAAAGAATATATATAGCTTATAACTTAGCCATAGAGAAGAATGAAATTACCACATTTGCTGGTAAGTGAATGGAACTGGAGAACATCATGCTAAGTGAAATAAGACATATTCAGTCAAGGACCAAATGTTTTATCTCACATGCAGAAACTAGAGTGAAGTAAGAAAATACAAAAAGGGGGTGATCCCATGAAGATGGAAGGAAGGTCAGTGGAATAGAACAAGGGGATAGAGGGGGAGAGAGGAGGGATGGGAAAAGGAAGAAACTGAGGAACAAAAGTGACTAAATGATGTGTGTGTACATATAGGAACTGACACAGTGAACTTCACCTTCATGTATATCTATAAAGCACCAATTTAATAAAACGATAAGTAAATAGAAGGAAGACCAGTAGGGGAGGGGAGCAGGGGGAGGGAGGAAGAGAAGAAAGTAGAAGTACTGGGAATGAAATGGAGAAAATTATAGTCCATGCATGTCTGCATCAAAACGGACCCCACTGTCATGTGTAACTAAAATGTACTAATAAAAACACTTTAAAAAGAGGGGAAATGTACATGTACTGCCAATTAAACTCTGACCTTCTCAGTCAAAGTAAAATGTGGTTAATGAGTTTAGTTCCACGAAAGCCATGGAATAAATTTTTAATAAATTCTGACTGTTAGAAATAATAAATTTAAACTTAAATAACTTAGGGGACTTAACACATGTACTTCTGAATTTTTCAACATTTTCTATTACTTTAACACTGCAAGAGAAAATGAACCATTAAAACATTAAGGAAACAAGTAATGGGGTGTGCTGTGGCCTCCTCCCCTCAGGCTCAGGACCCTCCCTCAGCATTCCTCCATCTCCCTGCCAGGTTCCCCAGAAACCACCCAGGATCCCTGTGTTAAGATGATGGGGTGGGAGGAGGTGGGGGATGGAAAGATAGTAGAATGAAACAGAGAGTATTACCCTACGTATATGTATGATTGCATGAATGGTGTGAATCTACACTGTGTACAACCACAGAAATGAAAAGTTGTACCCCATTTGTGTACAATGAATCAAAATGCAGTCTGAAAAATAAATAAATAAATAAACAATTCTTAAAAATTACTGGGGCTATGACCCACTGATTAAGCACCCCTAGGTTCAATCCCTGGTACAAAAAAAAAAAAAAAAAAGTTATTTTCAAAATGCTTAGACAACTGAAAAGTGCTCCAAGATCAGAAATGTGCCTTTTGAGTTTATCCTACACTTGTGTTCATAGCAGTGTATTCATGATAGGCAAAAGTGGCTCAAACTAAGTGTCCAGTCAATGGATGGATGGACAAAGAAGACGTGGTATATAGACACAATAGAATATTATTCACCCTTGAGGAGGATGAAATTCTGCCACATGCTGTCACACCAATGAACCTTGAAGACTTTATGCCAGGTGACGTAAAGCAGTTAGAACAAATATTGTATGATTCCAGATGATTCCACTTATATGAATTGCCTGGATTCATGAAGTTCATAGAGACTAAAGCAGGTTCAGAAGTTCTCTTTAAGATGATGAAGTGCAAGGCAGTGGTAATGTAACTCAGTTGGAAAGTGCTCCGGGTTTAATCCCTAGTACTCCCCCACCGAAAAAAAAAAAAAAAAAAAAAAAAAAAACACCAAAGATGATGAGGTCACAGCCTAAGGAAGGGCTGCTGCACAGTGAGAATGGATGAATAATGAAGGAGAGCGTGTGGCTCCCAGTCAGGCTGCCTCAGCTCTTAGGCCCAGGATGGGGCTCTCTCCACACCCTCCCCACCTTTCCCTCACCTGCTGCCTGTTCATCCAGAAGCTTCTAAGGCGTCTCCCTCAGGCTGCTCTGAGGAGAAGGGAGCTCCAGGTGTCCCTAGAGACGTGACCCACAGTGTCCCCAAGCCAGGAGTCTCCCTAAGGCTGCTGAGGGGAAGGGAGCTTGGGTGTCTCTAGACACATGAACCACAGTGTCCCCAAGCCAGGGGTCTCCCCCAGGCTGCTCTAAGAAGGGAGCTCCAGGGCTCACTAGAGACATGACCCACAGTGTCCCCAAGCTGGGCGTCTAACTCAGGCTGGACTGAGAAGGGCACTCCCGGCCTCCCTGCAGGGAACCCACCACATCCCAGAGCCAGGGCTCCTCCACACTGGTCCTGAGGAAGGAGGCGTCCTCACCCTGAAGGAAGATGGAGCCCAGCGCCGCCCCTGCTGGCCACGCCCAGCTCAGGGCGCTTCCCTGCTGGCTGCTCAGAAGCAGCTCTCCGGGGTAAATCTCGCCGCTCCTTCCTCTGCCCTCAGCAGTTCCTGAGTAAAATCTGTTCCCACTTCTTTAACTAGGCCTGGCTGTGCAAATCTGGCACCACCGGCAGTGGAAACGCAGGAAAGGAGAAAGGGGAGTCCAGGAGACCACCCTCCGACGGCCAGGCCACGCACTCCACCAGGCCAAGGCGGCTGCAGCCGGGCGCCAGGCGGCAGGGGTGTGGTCGGGAGCCCCGACTTCATGCCTGCGCCCAGGGCACAGGCCGGAGCAGGCCATGGCAGAGGCCTCTGGGAAGTGCAGTCTTTGAGACAGAGTGACTGAGCCATGGGTTGCCAGACAATGAAGGGCAGCTCACGGTGGTCTGCCCGCCATCAAGGTGAGGAGAACCCACAACTCGGAAGCAAATTCCCAGCGTCCTCTGGGAGCTGCAGGATGCACCTCACCACTTGGGAGATTCTAAAGACTTCTCCTTCGAGGCCTCTGGGAGCCCCAGGCTGTACGTCCACTCGTTCCCAGGGATCTGGACAATGTATTCTGGTATTCTGCCCACGCAGTCCTCGCCATGGAGGACTGTGGGAGCTGCGTGCCACATGCGGGCCCAGGAGCCCCAGAAAACTGGATGGCATCATGCATACAGCCTTCTCCCCAGAGGCCTCTGGGGACTGCAAGTCAGAGGTTCAGTCTGGTACCCCAGGGATTCTGGGTATCTGGGGACCCTCACCACAGAGGGTCCTGGGAGCTAAAAAAAAAAAAAAAAAAAACCTGAGGATTGTGGGCAATGTAGTCCTGTGCTTCACTGCAAAGACCTCTGGGAGCAACCTCCACCCAAGGATCATGGTTAGCGTAGCGGGTTGACCTACTCACGCTGCCTTCACTGCAGAGGCCTCTGGAAGCTGCAGGCCCCCAAGGATTATGTGTGGTGTGACCCGTTAACCTACTCACAGTCTTTCCTGAAGTTTTTGTTTGTTAGTTAGTTTGTTTGTTTGTTTGCAGTGCCTGGGATTGAACCCAGGCCCTCACACATGCTAGGTACCATTCCACCGCTGAGCTCCACCCTATCCACACGGTTCTTCTTTTAACAGACACAAATATAATATTTAATCTTAAAGTAATTTTGAATTTGAATACATCAACTTTTCGAAATTTTTCAAGAACTTAAATCAAGCAATAAGGTGTGCATTCGCCATTCCTCACAGGCCCCAGTGTGGGCCCTCCCTGCCCTCTTACACCATCCTGAGGTTGTGCCTGTTTCTCCTTTCTGTGTCCTAAGATTTCTCCGCAGAAAAACAATAATCCATACAAAGTACTTTGATATGCTGATGAGTGACTGAAGCCTCAATAAGGGATACTTTTAAAAATAAGTCCTGCTAAAACATTACCTGAGAAAGTAAAAAATATGGCTGAGCTGCTTCCTCAGCAAACCATGCATTACACGAAGATTTTTCCTGCCATGGACCTCAGTCATCCAGAAGCCACAGTGGCATCTTCATGGGTAGGTGCCCAGAACGGAACTCTGGTCCCCAGGACATGTTCATCCCCCAGGGTGGATCCTGATGATAAGGAAGCTCTCGTCCTCATGACATGGCCCCTGGGCTTCCCCAACCATAGCACCTCCTGGCTGGATCCTGAGGAGAAGGGAGCTCTGGTCCTCACTGTGGACACAGCTCCCAGGTGTCCACACCCATGGAATCTCCCCCAGTGAGTACTAAGGTAAAGAAAGTTCAGTGTGGACACCGGACACCTGCCCCAGAAAGTGGACTCTTCACTGGGTCAGAGAACGTGGCTTTGAACGCCCCCTACTGGACACCATGGGCAGTGCCAGATGCTCAGCACCATTCAGAGCTGCCTCTGTTGCTCTGAACAGATGAAGCTCTGAAATTCATGGATCTGATTATTCCAAGTCATGATTTTGGAAATTAAACATAAATAGAGCCCACCATCCCACACCTTGGTCAGAATGAATGAAGCTAGCAAGAAGAAAATTACACAGCCAACAGAAACTTTTTTTAAAAGCATTACAATTTATAATACCACATCCCAAAATTGAAATCCTTAAATATGAGTCCTAAAGTGCAAATCATATTCTCAAAAAATCTGGAAACACAATGGAAAGAAATCAAGTGAAACAAATACAGGTCTCTACATAGTTAAGAGGAAATTCTCTCAAATTTAGTCAGCATATTCAGTGGAATCAGACTCAAATTGCCAGCAAGCTCTTTTTGAACCCAGGATGGATGACATGACTACAGAAGGACAAACAGAACTCACACATCTGGATCCCAACACCTGCCAGAAAGCTAAAGCAGGAAAAGAAAATGTGATGCTGTGAAAGAATAGACAGATCCAGGAGATGAGTGGAGAGCCCAAAGCACACCCACTAAGCAGGCAGCTAATCTTGTCAAAGTGACAAAGGCATGCAACAAAGATATCTGCATCTGCTGCACAGACTGAAGGAGCAGCTGGAAACCATGCAGGAGAAGGGAGGTGGGCAAACTCTAAGTCCACAAAACTCCTTCAGTACAGACTTACATTTAGAATGTGGACCTGTAAAAAGTGTAGAAGATATGCATAACACATTGCATGATGAGTTTTTAAATACAGCCCAAAAAAACCCATGAAAGAAAAAATTGATTATGTGGACCTTATTAAAATTAAACATGTCTACTCTGAGAAATCATATCAAGAGAACAAAAGGACACAACACAGACTGGGTGAAATACCTGGGAAGTATGTACCTAAAATAGACATATATTCAAAATACAGTGAGAAACTCAATGATCTGACTACCCACAAGGAAGATGTGCAGATGCAAAGCAGCATGGAAACGATGCTCACATCACCCACCGTGAGGAAAAGGTGAACTAACAGTAAGGTGTGCGGGGGCGTCTGGAATTCCATCCAGTGCTTGACAAAGATCCTCTGGAGGATGTTTGCAAAGGCTCATCCTAAAGGGAATTGCTGGATGTTTTGCTCCGAAGCACGGTGTTTTTTCTGCTGTGTTTTTCTGATAATATATTACTCATTTCAGTCTGAACGGATTGCTTAAGGGGATGAGGGGAATACAACAAAAATTCCAGAAAATATTACCTACAATCTGAAAAACAATGGGTCTTTACCACTAACAAAATTAAATATAATTTTGCAACCATGCAATGAGTCCCTGAAAGCCTCTGGAGAAAATAGTTATAGATCTGCCTTTGTTGTCTCCAACAGGCTGGTTAAATTTTAACGATGGTTTTGTTTATGTGTGGTGGTGAGGTAAGAGAATAAGGTTTCACAACATTCCTCCTTCCTAAAAAGAATATGTCACCCCTATAATAAATGTTGGCACACAATAACCATTGGGACCGCTGCCCTCCTGTAGCCCTTAACTCAGCAATTTAGATATTAACCAGAGGGACCTAATAGAAATGGTCACATGAGATTACTTGTCTATCGCTTTAAACCGCGAAAATAATAAGATAGTCTTAGGTCACATAGAGTTTAGATATTAAGGAAATAAACATTGTATTAGCTCATCGACGTAGTTAGATATTCTTAAAACAATTGTGATTAGGTAAGGATAATCTGTAAGGTTGCTGTTTTCTTCCTATGCTTTGGAAACTTCTTTAATATTAACCACAAGACTGCCATTATAGCCTGAAGAAAAATATATATAAACCCAGCCTTCCCCAGAATAAAGTGGGATTGATTGCACCAGAACTAGAGTCTGTGTCTTTCATTCTCCATCCATTGCTGACGCTGTCTCCCCGCACCCCGTTTACCTGTGTGGAACCCATGGACTCCTGCTAGGGCTGAACCCCGGCAAAGGTGCACTGTGCTGCACAGAGCAAATTACTTAAGATTTTTTTCTAAATGCAACATCAATTGTGTGGAGGCCGTGGAACAACAGGCACTGTGCTTCATTGCTGGTGGAGTGCACAGTAGTTCTCCACCTTGAAAAAGATGGGCAATTTTCTTCTGAAGTTAAATATGGTCTTATCATATGATCCTAAGAATTTAGACAGCTGCGCTCTGAACAGGTGAAGCTCTGAAAATGTATGTCCAAATACAGCATGCAGCCGCATACAGCAGCTCCATTCACAATGACCAGATGCTTAGGGAATCAGGGTGTGCTTCACTGGATGAATGAACAACAGAACTACAGCGCATTCAGCCATGAAGCCTTAGCCTAATCAGGGCATTAATCCACTTGGATGGATTAATCAGGTGGTAACTGTAGGCAGGGAGGGTGTGGCTGAACAAGGTGCATCAAAGGGGGCATGCCTTTGGGGTTTATAGTTTATCCTTGTCGAGTGGACCGACCAGTCTATCCACTCCCTCCCTCCGGGTGCCATGTCCTGAGCTGCTTCCCTGTTCCACAGCTTTCCACCATGATATGCTGCCTCACCTTGGCCCCATAGCAAGAGTCAGCCATCTATGGAATGAGACTTCTGAAACCAGGAGCCCCAAATAATCTTTTCCTTCTCTAAAGTTGTTCTTGTCAGGACTTTTGGTCACAGCAGCAAAAAGCTGACTAAAAAGGACATCCAAACCAAAGCAGATCCCACCTTCTAGAGCCTTGATCCAGAAGACAAAAAAGGACATCCAAACCAAAGCAGATCCCACCTTCTAGGGTCTTGATCCAGAAGACAAAAAAGGACATCCAAACCAAAGCAGATCCCACCTTCTAGGGCCTTGATCCAGAGACAGTACTGTGGTTCAATGGCCGTGCTCCAGAGTTCATGCTGGAAACTTACTCCCCAGAGTCACTGCCAGGGCATTGGAGGGCACCTTTGGGCAGTAGCTGGCTCATGAGATCCATTCACAAACTGGGAATCAGTGCCTTATCACGGGAGTGGCTCTCCTCACAATGAGCTCTCTGGCACACTTTGTCTCACCATGGTGGGCATCCCCTCAGGACTCTTCAGAAAGGACCCACCAGCAAGGAGGCTCTCAACAGTTACAGCCCTTACGCTTGGCCTCCAGAACAATAAAAATTCATTTATTTATGGATTACCCAATCTCAGGTGTTCAGTTATAGCAACAGAAAATAGACTAAAACAGATGGAGATAACCAGAAGCAAAGCAGATGGACAACAGACAACAGTCAGTTGATGTCCTATATACAGCAACATGAGAACAACTGGAATCTGAATTTAAAAAAAGAAAATACCACTTATATTAGCACCCCCAAAACTGAAGTACCAAAATATAAATCTAACAAAAGAATACAAATTTGTACTCAGCAGACTTTGAAACATGGCTAAGAGAAATTAAAAGAAAAATAATAAACACAGAGATATGGGCTGGGGACATAGCTCAGTTGGTAGAGTGCTTGCCTTCCAAGCACAAGGCCCTGGGTTCAATCCCCAGCACCACAAAAAAAAAAAAAAAAAAAAAAAAACATATATATATATATGCAGATATATATATATATATGCAGAGATATATATATATATGCAGAGATATTCCTTGTTCAGGAGCAATTCAATCACTATGGATGAAGATCTGCACAGATACCTCAGTAAAGAGGAGACAGACGAAAAGTCAGCACACAAAAGGGAGGTCACACTAGCTTTAAAAGCAAAGTAGCCAACTGTGATAGCACAACCCATCCACTAAAATGGCTGAGTTCTAACTACAGAATGCCAGCAGCAACTGCACCAGGAACTCTGATTCATTGCCAGTGGGATGCATAATGGGACAGCCAAGTTTTCCCCAAAGCTAAACATGGGATCATCAAATGAGCCAATGACTGCACTCCTAGAAGCACACTCCTAGATGTTCAGATAACTGCTTTGAAAACTTACATCCAAACAAAAACCAGCGTGCAATTGTATGTAGAATAGCTCTCCTTATAATAGCTGGTGCTGGGGATGGAACCCTGGCCTTACACATGCCGGGCAAGTGATGCACCGCTAAGCTGCACCCAGCCCAACAGGCAAATACTTTTAAGGAATCAGCAAGACCTTCGTAGGTGAATGAGCAACCAAGCTGGGAACAAGGTGTGGTGGGCTACTACTCAGCAAAAGAAAGGGATGACTATGAATTCCTGCAAAGACAGGGGAGAATCACACACACATCGCTGAGTCACAGCATCCAGTCCAAAGAGGCTGGATTCCATTTCTGTTACAATATGTAAAAGGAAAGTTACAGAGATGACCAACAGTCTGTGATTGACAGTGGACTATAGTGGGCAGGGGAGCAGGGTGGTGGAAGAGGGTGCACTCCCCCTGCAGATGGAAAAGTCTGTGGTGTGCAAGGCCAGGGTGAACAAGACAGAGGCTCACTCCTAGCACACAAGGGTCTTCTTTTCTTGTATGTGGATTGCGATGGGAGATCTGTGTGTGGTAAATGTACATAAAATCTACCACCTAAATTCTTTTCTTATGGTAACTGATACAAAAATTTTCCTTTTTTATTTTTTAAAATCTAGACAAAATTTTCATTTTAACTATTTTTAAGCATACAGTTTAGTGGCATTATGCACATTCACTTTCATTCTTTCTTTCTTCCCCTGGTCGTGGGGACTGAGCCCAGGTGCTCTACCTCTGGGCCACACCCCAGCCCTTTTTACTGTATTTGGACAGGGGCCTCAGCTTCCCAGGCTGGTCTGGACTTGCAACCTCCTGCCTTGGCCTCCAGAGCAGCAGGAGGACAGGTGTGCTGCCGTCACCACCATCTTTCACACTCGGCAGCAAGGCACAGGGCTCCGGTCTCACCAAATAGCTCTTGTTGTTTCATAACAGCCACTCTGAGGGGCAAAAGCGGCATCTCATGTGGCTTTGGTTTTCATTTATCTAATGACTAGTGATGTTGAGCATCTTTTCATGGGCTCATTGGCATTGGATTCAGCAAGGATTTCTTGGGAATGGCACCAAAAGCAACAGAAACAAAATTTAGAATAAATTGTACTTCATCAGAATTTTTTTTTAAAAAAAACCTCTATGCATCAAATGAATATATCAAGAAAGTACAAAATAAACCAACAGAATGGGAGAAAATATTTGTAAAACATGTACCTGTGCCAGGCACAGTGGTCCCAGCTACATGGGAGGCCAAGATAGGAGGATTACTTAAGCTGGGAGTTTGAGGCCCACCTAAGCAACATACTGAGACTCCATCTCAAAAATAAACAACCAAAAAAAGAAAAGTATAAAAAAAATATATATATATGTCTGATGAAGGCCTAGTATCTAGAATATATAAAGAATTCTTACTGGGTACAGTGGTGCATGCTTGCAATCCCAGCAGGTTCAGAGGCTGAGGCAAGAGGATCACAGGTCCAAAGCCAGCCTCATCAAGTTGGCATGGCCCTGAGCAACTTAGTGAGAATTGTCTCAAAATCAAATATAAAAAAGGGTTGGGGTCCGGTATTGTAGCCCAGTGGTAGACCACTTGCCTCACACATGTGAGGGTTCAATTCTCAACATCACATAAAAATAAACAAATAAGGTAAAGGTACTGTGTCCATCTACAACTAAAAAAAATTAAATAAAATTTTAATTGGGAAAAAAAAAGCTGGGGGTGTGGTTCAGTGATTAAGCAACCCTGAGTTCAAGCCCTGGTACCAAAAATAAATCAATAAATAACTTACAACTCAACAATAAAAATACAAACAATCCAGTTTAAAAAATGGACAGAGAACCTGAAGAAAGTCCTTTGAGTTTTTCTCAAAAGAAGACACACAAATAGCACAGGTGCAAATCGAAACCACACTGAACAAACAATTAAAAATGTAAAACTCACAAGCATTGGTGAGGAAGTAGAGAAATGGAACACTACCAATGGGAGTCAAAGTGAAGCAGCAGCTATGGAAAACAGTTTGCTGTTGTCCACAAAGCTGAACAGAATTGCAGAGTTTATAGCAATTCCATTCCTAGACACACACACACACACACACGAGAATTGAAAACAGGAATTCAAACAAAAGACTTGTGGGCAAATGTTTAGCAGCATCATTCACAAGAGCAGGAAGATGAAAACAGTTCAGTGTCCATCAACCAATAAAGCAACCCAGGAAAGGTGGTCTATCCACACAATGGAGTAATATTCAGACAAAGGGAGGTAATCTACTGCTTGCTACAATGTGCAGAGACCTGGAAAACACTGTCCTAAAGGAGAGGAGCCAGACATGAGTGGGCACATGCTGCATGAACCTGTTTGTGAAATGCCCAGGACAGGTAAATGCACGGAGACAGAGCAGACAAGTGGTTGCCAGGGTCACAAGGGTGTTGCAGAATGAGCACTGAATCCTTAACAGGTAGATTTCCTTTTGGAGATGAACATGTTTTGGAGAGGATGGTTGCACAGTTATGTATATACTAAATGTCACTTAAATTACAACTTAAGTCAGTTAAAAATTATGTGAAAATCTGGACCCAGGACCAAGGAGAGACCCTTCTATGGTGCTCCCTTGGCCTGGCTTTGGAGTCTTTCCACAGCCCAGTGCTGCCTGGGGCCTGGCCAGTCACATTTTAGACACTTGTGCTCCAGCCACAGTGACCATTTGGCTTCTAAACTCAGTGGCCATTTCATCCTTCCAGGTCCAGGTCACCTTCCCTCAGACACCACCGTCAGCAAGGTCTCCTCAGGGCTCATGGGTCTGCTATAACCCTGGCTCAACACATGGTTTCAGAGGATTGCCCTACCTCAATGAGAAATCAGCAGCTAATGAGCACCACCTGCTCAAGTGTCCTGTCAGGTGAACTCACAGCAACTCTGCTAGGCATAGAGGGGAGTTAAGGCCCTCCAGGCACCTGGAGACCCCCTGTGTGTGTCACAGCCTCTAAGTGCTCCACACTCAGTCTGCAGCCCAGGCCAGGACTCCAGGTGCCACTCAAGGAAAATCTGAGAGTCAAATGGACCTGTGTCCAGGCCACACAGAACAGTGCCCCAGCTGTGAGTGTCGCTTGTCTGGTCACAGGGTGGCCCAGATGAAGCCTCAGGAGCCTCACAGCCACATTGACAAATATCAGGTCAGCTCCAGGAAGTGGATTCACATTAATATTTTACATGGAACCAGAGCAGAGGGTGTCTGCACCCACTTCGAGTCACATACCTCCCACCCTCTGGATGCTGAAGATCCATTCTGGGCCTCCTTTCGCCCCCACTGACCAGGATCTGGTGCCACTGAGGTTCCCCACAAAACCTCAGTCTCAGGACACACGGGGCAGGAGGGATGCCTATCTGACCCAGAGAGGCTTTTGCCTTTCAAGTGTCTGGGGCTGCAAGTACTTCTTCCTGCCAGCCCCCAGGGAGCTGTCCCCCATGGCTCAGTGCCCAGAGACTGGCCTCCATTTTATCCTACTTCAAAATTTCAGTGCCCCCAACCCAGATCTCACAACAGCCCCCACTGGGCAGATGACCAAGCACCAGCCCCAAGCCTGGCAGTCAGGCCCCGCTGTGCTCTGCCTTGGCAACCTGAATAGGGGTGGGGCATGCCAGGAGGGCTACGGAGCCTGGGACCAGCAGAGAGATGTAGGGCACTGGCAGAAGCAGGGACACTGTTGTGTTGACTCGTGTACCCAAAATTCACATGTGTAAGTCCTCAGCCCCAGTACATGTGAGGGTAATCTTATATGGAAATAGGGTATTTGCAGATGATCCAAGTTGACAGGAAGTCCTTAGGGTTGGCCCTAATCCACTCCAGCTGTCTTTATTAAAAGGGGGATTCAGACACAAAGCACACATAGGGAAAACATCCAGCAGGACTGGAGCTGTGCTGCCACAACCAAGAACCTGCGGAAGACGGAGCAAGGCCTGCAACAGAGCCTCCCCTAGCACCTCAGGGCCAGCAAGGCCCCACAGACACCTGACTTCCCGACCTGGGCTTGGGAGCTGAGAGGCAGCAGCTCTGGGGTTCTGAGCCACAAGCTGGTGGGCAGTGTTAGGAGAACACAGGTTCCTAATGCTCTATCCACTACTCTTCAGACCACACCTGCCTCCCCACACCCACCCCACAAGAAGGTGGGGGTGGAAGCAGGGTTCTTCAGGCTCACAGC
Source organism: Sciurus carolinensis (assembly GCF_902686445.1). Classification (NCBI taxonomy): domain Eukaryota; kingdom Metazoa; phylum Chordata; class Mammalia; order Rodentia; family Sciuridae; genus Sciurus; species Sciurus carolinensis. Next base: position 16,994 of record NC_062214.1, read on the forward strand.
ACTGCCAGGAGGTCCCTTTCATCTCTATCTGGGAGCTCTGGCCTCAGCTCTCAATGTCCAGAGGCCAATGGGAGGATGAGGACAAGAGGTTGGCCTCCCTGGAGTGGTCACTGAAATCTCCACCCTGCTGCTTCTGGAGCCCAGAAAGCACAGAGCTGGACAAACCCCACCTCTCACACCTCCTCCAGTCCGAACCCTTGATCCTGACCTTAATGTTGACCCTGACCCTCAACCCCTGACCCCACTCAAGGCCAGCAAGCAAAACTGTTCTTCCTGTAATTACTTCAGTGCTCTCTCCTGGGTCCTGCCCCTTGATCAGATCCCCAATATTTAAAGTGGGGGACTTTTTCCCACCTTTTTGTGGCTTTCGTGGAGCTAGATTCCCAATGCTCCCTACCTGTCTGGTTTCCACCACATCATTCAGTCCATTCCTGCTTGTACCTTAAGTTCAGACCCCTGGATCCATTCGGTTCACTAATTCTTTATATTTTTATGTTTCTCATGTAAGTCTCTGAAATCAGATTTTGTCTTCCTGGCATACAACTTCCACATGGCACAGACAAATATTTACATACAAATATAAAATTTTATATGGACTGCACCAATTGAAGCAAATAATAAAAACTTCCCCGTACTTTAAGACACATGACTTCCTTCAACATCCTCAGAACATGGGAACATTGTGTCAGACAGACACTCTTCAAAGTACTTTTCAAGCTGCCTGTTCATTTATTAGTTAGGAACAATGGCTGGCCTTCCCTACATCTACTACAAATGCTGCAGAACCAAGCAGTCCAAGTACCCAGTGAGAGGAAACACATGTTAATGAGGAGGAAAGCTGTATTTTTTGAGATTTTTTTTTTTAAAAAAAGAATGCAGTCAAGAATTTAAATCCCACACAGAACACAGAAGCAATGCTGAGAGTAAAACATCATAACTACCTTTATTATTCACTGTTTTTATTCATGTATGTCAGCTCATTAAAATCGATGTTTCAGATTTCTTAGATTTTTCCTCATAAGTTCCAGGCTGGAGAAAGGATCTTTACATACATGCTGACTCTCGTATTACGTACTTGTGCACAGATCTATGGCTTTTACCACTTTTCAAGATAACGTGAAAACACACACCTTAACAGTAAAGGGCCATCAGGACGTGATGGCACCACCTGGCTGAGCACAGCCACAGGACGGTACCTCTGAAACAAAGTGTGTGGGGCTGAATTCTGTGTAAGGTGCTTAAGAAAACTTACTTACAATTTTCCTTTACACCAACCTATTTCTCACATATGTTACAACTATATTTTTAATTGAATTCTGGTTTAAAAATCACAAACCGACAACATGTAAATAGAAAATGCTAGAAAAAGTTTAACATATAGAGGGGAAACATGTCTTACGTATTATAGTCGTTTTTATAATCTAGCAAAAAAGGCAAATGTGGCTTTAAAATAATGCACTCCATATATAATTATAGGGGGAAAAAAATCAGCCAAGTCACCTAATGTAACACTTGACAGGTATCATTCATTTAATATTATATCCAAGATTTCCATGTAACACAGAAGTCTATACATCAATGAGAATAATGTCAACAGGATCTGCAAACTACAAAGTATCAGCAAGTAAACTTAAATCATGCATTTCTCTCTGAAACAAACAAGCCTGGTTTTGAGTTTAAAGGCAGGTAAAAACTATGAACTAACTTTCCTTAACTAGTGTATATTTACCAATCTAGGGCAATATATGTTTTCCCAGCTACGCATGCAGACTGTATTGTGGTAAAAATCAAAAGCAGGAAAGATCCAAAATAACCAGTCAAGCTGCAACACCCACAGAAACAGCGAAGGCTGCCCTGTGAGTCAGCTCACGCCCAGGAAGGCAAACCAACACGTGGGCACTCGACTCTACGTCAGCACATGCGCTCATTATTAACAGTTTACACTAGTCTCTTCTTTGGATTAAAAAAAAAAAAAATTCTTTAACAAGAGCCAATGTTTTGGAATCAGCAATGGAATCAGTAACTTCAAATCATTTTGCCCTCTGACTGCTAGACCCACAACTTGATAGAAAGCGCTCAAAACACAAGGCCTAGAGAAGGTGGATCTCACAAATCACTGAGCTAAACTGTTCTAACCCAATGGAGCTACCAAAATACATACATCTGTTAAGAAAATTTACAAAACTAACAAATCTCTTTTTCTCTGGAATTATAAAAGATAAATCTATGAATCAATACTCTAATGTGATCAGAGAGAGCTAGCGAGCAGACTGAAGCTGAACTGCACAGGCCATCGACCACGCTCCCTCGTCTGCTTTCCACCTGCTGAGGACTGGGCAAGCCAACACCCTGAAACCTCTTATGGTCTCTAAAGTGAGGTAAGCCGTCATCCCTAAGGCAGGGCAGAAGCGACTGGTGTATTACTTACACATGTAAATAAAGAGTTTGCTTTGTTTTCAGGGTGTGCTTCAGGAAATCACGTGACAGTGGTTCTTTACAATTTAGGTAGCAAAAGGTTCAGGAAAAGACTGCTTAGAAGTCTTTTGAAATTTCTGAAAGACATCTGGCAGCCTGATGTTTTTATTCCTCCTCCCCCACACACAATTTTTCCTTCCAAAAATCACAGTTGACAACTCACATGAGATTTAATTAAGGTGATTAAAATGAGGGAGGGTGTTTCAATGTCTCCCCTCTAGAAAACTAAAGTTCAGTGGGACTCAGTGCCAGTAATTAAGAGGCCAATACCATAAAATTCAAACCTGGGCAGTGGTGCATCACACCAAGAAAAGATTTCATGTATTTACAGTTGAGCTTCACCTCCCATAGGCGGTGTCTGCTTCTGGGCACCTTGAGGTGTGTGCGTGGACCTGCCCTGGGCGATAGTCACAGAACCATCTCTGCTGCAGGTTAGGGTTTCAGCAGAGCTGGACCACGCCTCCCAACTTGAGGAAAACACTCTTCTATGCAGCATACGTCCTGTCAGATCATGTTAAAGAAATCACAGCATTGAATCAGAACTTCAGAGACACAAAGAAAAAGAAAACTACGACATGGATGAGCACAGCAGTCCTTTCCCAGGCATCTGCTCCCAGGAGACACCTCGGGCAGCACAATCGACTCCGGTCGGCTCTTCCTCGCTTCCCCCTTCAAACAGAAGTTTATTTTTCTCTGTAATAAAGCAGGTAGTATTTCAGGGGGTCTGGCAGAGGGAGGCTCAGGACTTTCTGGCGTAGGAAGTTCACCGGGGGGTCCGGCTTGGTTTCCGGCAGGGTCTTCTCTTCTTCCCGCCGCTCTTCTTCCAAGTCTTCACAACTGTTGTCATCAGAGGGGTTGGAAATACGACTGGCAAAGACCTCTTTGTCCAAAAATACGATTGTTTCCATTCTACGGCGGCGGACCCTCCTTCGTTTACACCGAGGCGTGTTCTTCAGTCCCCTTCCGCTTCTGCTAGCCGCTTCCTGATGAATGACCTTCTTGATGGTGCCCCGGATGGCGATGCGGGCCAAGTCCTGCAGGCTGCGAACAGCCAGTGGCGCTGCAAAGAGCAAGAGGGCAAGAGGGTCTGAGCCAGCACCACAGCCTGATGGGGCAAGCCTAACCGTACCTCAGCTCACTGGCCATCACAGCGCTAGACAAGGGGAGAGGCGTGCTGGGCAGTGTTGATCAGTGCTCCAGTCTGCATTCCGGGCTCTCCCAAAGCATGTTCAGATACAATGACTCTTAACAATGAAAAGGGGAGGAAGGCGGTGTTGCTGGCAGAATTAACTGACGAGCTGTCACCCTTTACTGAGATCATTCACGAATTAACCCCTGCAGGGTTACACAGCAGAGCTAACATTCTTCCATCTATTTTAACACTGTTCTAGCAACTTACAAACTGAGTATTTGTTCCTTTTCTAGTTAAAGTAGGTAAATGCGAATTTTTTATTAAAGTGGAGGAAAAACAAAATCCCCAGAACACAGCAAGGAAAAAGAGCATCTGGCCAGCCACCAGAGCAGAGTGACGCTGTCACGGAGGTGAGAGGCACGGCAGCACACAGGGCTCTTATAACCAACTGGCTCCCTAGACACCACAGGGACAGCTGTCCCTAGGTCATAGCCCCTCCTCCTGCCATCCCAGTGTCCACTCCACTCCCTTCCTGGCGTGCCTGTGTGTCCCCACTCTGGCCTTACATAACAGAGACCAGCTCCCCAGGTTCTAGTCCAGGCCCAACAGACAGACACAACAGACCAGGGACAACTCGGGCTCCAATGTCTTCCTCAGAAAGGCCTGTATCCCTGAACCTTTTCCACTACAGAGACCAAGAGCAGCCTGTCTGGGTCTGGCTTCCAGTCTGCCTGCTCACGCACGTGCCTAAGAGAGGACCCACGTGGGCATGTCTAAGCTATACACCCTCAGGATGCACTGGCTTTGTCCTCACCAGTTGCCTACCCACTGTCTCCATCGGCTTTACTCATCTAGGAATCTCTGACCCAGGAAGACAGAAGCTCTGAGGATCTTGACTGTTCACTTTGGGAGGCCTAAGCAGCATCAGGTGACTGTGCACCAACAGCACTGGCTCTGAAAGCCTCCCCACAGAACAAGCATCTCAGGGCAGCCAACTTGCCATCAGGACTATTATCCAAGCCTGATCCAACCTCACACAAGAAGACCCACAAAAAGTCTAAAACTCCAAAAGAACCCTTGTCTTCCCAAACTCTGCTCTGGCTCTTGACGCCACACACTCCCTTACCAAGGGCAGTGTCTGCTGAGAAGTTTTCACACCAGGTTCTCCAGAATGTGCATCTAACAGACTCCCCTCTGCAGGCAACGTGCTGCACCTGAACATCTGGTAGCCCTCCATAGCCACACAGCAAACTCAGATGGAGCCTACACACCAGTCCAGCTTCTCCTGAACACCCCAATTTCAACAACACTGGCAATGTGCACATTTAACTTTGCCCTGCTTCTGCTAAGACCTTTCCTCCCCTCCTCCTCTCTTTAGGAATTCCTTTCACCTCAAGACCAAGCACAACCACCACCTTCTATCCAACCTTCCCTGGTCCCTCTAAGCCCCTTCTATTGTTGCTTTCACCATTGCTTATTTTCAGATTTCAAAGACTAACCTATGTCATAGGACTAGAAAGCATGATTATTTGATAAATGATTCCTCTCAATCTGAAAAGCATTTCTGGAAGGAATTCACTAAAGCGTACAGTCTTTGGATATTGCGACTATGTATGATACTTTCTCTCTTTTTTTTTTTAAATCAAATCAACTGGAACTCTCATTTCTGTGTGAACTGTTTAAACCATAAAATCTTAGAACAAATGCTGCTCTGGTGCCAGCCCCTCCCTCTCTGCACCAGAAGGAGGGAAATGCAGAGGCTCAGTGCAGGGCTCCACAGCAAACCCCACCCACAAGGCAGAGGAGCAGGAACACTCTTCATCCACCACTCTCCCAGTAGGTAGTCAAATGGTCTGAGTCGCCACAAGGCAGGACCAGCTCCCTTTCTGAGAGCCACTACTCCCAATGCTAGATTTAAAAGAAGGCTAAAATAACCCAAGATGGACTACAAATAGGTTACAATTTTTAAATACCTAAAATTCCCTGTACAATTTTAAAGTTTCAGAGGGGGGTGAACATCCAATTTCCTTATAAATCTTGTTTCTTTTTGAATTCTAATGAGATTAAAAGATCTATAAGACAAGTACGGTGCATTTACTCACGTAGCTGGACAAAGTCTGGACTTTCCTGACTCCGAGTGGCAGGGCTGGACCAGAGGAGCGAAGGAAACAGCCAGAATCTTTTGGTTTCCCAAGCAGAAGGGCCTATGCGTGTTATCTTGGTCAACTATCCCAAGACAAAATGAGAATATCCAAAAGATTTGGTTACTAGATAGTTTGTAAGTGCAATCATTCTTACAAATAAAATCTAAGATACAGAGATACACTAAAATAAAACTGCCCGACTACATGGACCCTAACATGGTACAGCATGAGTACAACTCACAAGTATTCCTAGAAAAAGTCTTAAGATGGAATATACCCAAGGCTCTAGTCATACCTCTTTACAGGAAGTATCTATGACAGACAACTACAGAAAGGACAATAGGAGGAAATGACTGAAGATCAGAACATTGGGGATTCTCATAAGACAGCTTTCTTCGGCTCTTCAAGGTCGGAGAGGGGCTGACTTCAGGAAAAGTAACTGAAAATGCACAACCCCCACCCCAGCCCAGCCACGTCTGATCCGAATCCTGGCCACACTGGGTACAGGGAAAGCCAAGGCAGGCACTGCTGCACTTGGACTCTCTCTGCACTTTTCCACGTCATTCTGAACACCTGGGGTTACCCTGCTCCTTCTGGAGGAATTCCTGATGGCCCCCAGAGTGCACAGGAATTTGGTGGGGATACACTGCAGAGTGGGTCATCAAGACATTTCTTCTCAGTCAGAGGATAAGGACCAGAGAACCCAATCACACAGCACGGCTGCCACGTGCCTAGGCCAGTTTCCAAACAGCCTAAACAGGTCACAGTACTATTTTTAATCATGCTAAGATTAGATGTTAGTCTTTTAAAAATATCTAAGCTGGCAAATCCTATAAAAGGGTTAAGCAGCCATGTACTATAAATATCAACAATTATTTTATTATATACTAGCAAAAACATTTTAAAAAATTTTTTTAGTTGCAGATGAACATAATACCTTTATTTTGTTTATTTATTTTATGTGGTGCTAAGGATTGAACCCAGTGCCTCAGACATGCTAGGCAAGTGCTCTTCCACTGAGCTTTCAACTGCAGCCCCATTTTTTAATATTTTTAACAATTAATAAAAAAAAGTCTAGCTATAATGAACATCAAATATTTAAATATAATCAATAAATGTGAGACCTTAAATAAAACTATAAATCCCCATGTCATATTCTAGGTGAACAGATGAAATATTATAAATATTATAACTATGTACACAATCCTCAAAATTATCTGAAGATAAAATGATTCCAATCAAAACTTGAGTGCATTTTTGTAGCACAACACAGAGTTCTAACTCCTGAGTAAGTAGAGACATTCACAACACTGAGTGGAAGAGCAGAGGCGACTGGGGCCCAAGCCCTCACACAATGCAGCCCTCAGAAGCAGCAGCAGCCACGGAGGCGGCAGCTGGACAGCACACGGCGCTCCCACTGTGCTGTGGGCACTGTCTCAAGGGGTGAAGCTTACGGCACACAGCTCTGAGTAGGCACTTCTGCTTGTGAGGTTGTACCTGGAGAAGACATAAGAACAATCACAAAGAGAAAGACACACAGGCCTTCCTGGGAGCACTGTCAGTGACAGCAGAGGATGAGTGAACCAAACTGCCATCACTAACCACATTCATTCTGTACCAGAGAAAGGTCTTAAAAATAAACAACAGGAGGGGAAAGGATTTCTAGATACAGTGAACACCAGATACTTAGGAATAAACAATAAAATGTAGGTATGAAACCTACAAAGAAAAAAAAAAACTACAAACCCTTATCACAGATGGCCAGGTGGGCAGACAGTGGAAGCACTGAGGGAGGTAGGAAGAGGTTTGCCTGCAGACATTTTTAAGCAAAGAGATGCACTAAAAGTACACCAAACAGTGGTCACTACAGGCAAGGGAACAGAGGGACAAGCACAGGAAAAAAATTCCCTGTAGACTTTAGAGCCTCGTAAACCCTTCACGAAGCACACACCTAGAATGGCAAGCCCTAGAAACTGAAGGGAAAGGAGTGAGCTGTGCATTAGGTTGATGGTGTAACCTACTGAGAAGCAGAAATCCAGGTGACTTTGAAACTAACTGGACAGCACATGCCGAGTGGGACTGAAGGGCAGAAAAGTCAAAAAGAAGTAAAACCTCAGCTGGGGTGCAGCTCAGTGGCAGAGCACTTGACTGGCATGTGGAAGACCCTGAGCTTGGGCCCTGGCCCTGGGTGGGGCAGGGGGACAGTAAGAACCCCAACAGGTCTGAACTGGTCTGGATGGCACTGTCACCACAGGCAGGCCAGCTGCAGAGAAAAGGGTGGCACTGTGGCCAAAACTGCACCCGATCCTGACACCTGCCTGGAGGCTGCCAGTGCGAATGCTTGGCACAATCTCCACACTCAAGCAGACAGCCTGGCCACGGGTCCCTGCGCACACAGACCCAGTGCCAAGGGCCCTGGGCCCAGCTGTGGCCTCTATACAGCAACCCCACTAACACGCAACTCTCAGGTCAAAAATATAAAAACTGAGTCTGGAACACCTTCTCTTACCAGGAAGCAGCAAAGCTATGACAGACTGTAGAGGGTGGATCTGGCCAACGACAGGGCAAGAATCACACCAGGGTTAAAACACGAGGCCTGCTTAAATCCAGGAATTCATAAATGGTGAAACACAAGCAAGAGCTCAGTGATCACCACATTTGGCAGACAGAGAATCAAATTATTGAGAGAATTTATAAATGAAGATTTAAAATCAAAATGCATCCTCTCTTCTAGAAACTTATCTCAGGGGAACCAAATTAGTAATGAGAGGTTTTCTCTTCATAGAAGTATACTACCTACTAAATAAAGAAGAAATGATAGAATCCAAGGGTCCACAATCATGGCCATAAGCATCAGGAAAAAAAAATAGGCCTGATGTGCCTACACATGGAAGTCAAGTTGCCCTCTGTATACAAGGCTTAGGTATCCACAAATTCAACCAACCATATATCAAAAATACTCCGGGAAACAGTGTGTACTAAACATGTACAGATTGTTTTCTTGACATTATTCCCTAAACAATACAGTATACAACTATTTACAAGGCATTTACATTGTATCAGGTATTGTGACCAGAGGACACACACCATCTATATGCCAATAATTTAACACATGATTTTATGAGAGATCTGAGCATCTGCAGATGGGGCATCCTGGGCACAGAGAAGGGTCCTGGACCCAATCCCTACGGGTACCAAACATGACTGCATATTCAATACCTGGCAGATATTCCTGTACCCTCCTCCCCAAAATATATCAAACATCATCTAATCAAGTATCTAGATCAAACCAGCAACAGAAAATAGAGAGGCAGAGGAGGTAACCTGCAAAATCCAGACTGCAGGAAATTCTACAGGACATGACAGCCAGTCCTTGAACAAATAAGCTGCCAAAAAAAAAAAAAAAAAAGAGCAAAGATACAAGAACCTCTAGACCTGAAAGCACTTCAGAGAAGTAACCAACCAAAGACATCGCACCAGCCTTAAACACGATCCCCTTTCAAACAAGCTACTGAAGGAATTTCTCAGTCAATAAGGAAAATATGAACATGAATTGGGAATTTGAAGATATTAACAAGTTACAATGGCTACTCGATATTAGTGTTACAAATAGTCTTATAACAATGTTTTTTTTTAAAAACAGAGCATTTATCTTTTGCAGATACATACTAAAATATTTAGTTTTTTTTAAATTTAGGGACCTCGTTAATGTCTTTATGATAAAGAGTAACAGCAAGACTGTACACACCACCTAATGCTTGCAAATAATAGCCAGTAATAAGAGCTCAACAGGTGATTGTGTAGGCACCAAAATGTCATCGAATAATGGATGACTTAAAATCACAGTCTTGGACTCTGATAGGTAAAACAATGTCAGTTGTAAACCACTATGTTCAATAATCTTTTCAAAAAGGGAGAAGAACAGATTAAAAGAATTACAAGGTCAGGTGCAGTGGCACACACCTGTGATCCCAGTAACTTGGGAGGCTGAAAGAGGAGGATCAAAAGTCTAAGGCCAGCCTCACCAAGTTAGCCAGACCCTCAGCAACCTAGCAAGACCTGAGACTCAAGTCTCAAAATTAAATAGGGCTGGAAATGTAGCTCAGTGGCAAAGCCCCTGGGTTCAATTCCCAATACCAAAAAAAAACAAATAAGTAAAATAAAAGTATTACAAGAATCATATGCTAATAGTCATTAAGTTAAGGACAATGAGCAGTTCTTAATGTTCATATTTTCTGGATTTCCTAAATGAGTATTACTTATGGAACAAAATAAATGCTAATATTTAAAAACTGCACAGAAGTACACAATCTCCTAATTTTTAGCGTTTCTATTTTTCCTGCCTCTTTGTAACTGACAGAAATCTCCTGATAACCAATTCACACCTGACTAACAAAATGACATCATTCTAATGATTTTATAAATAGTAATTCTGGCATTAGAACAATTGTAATAACAATTAGAACAGCTAGGGTGAGGAAGAACGGAGAAGAAAAGGGAAGGAGAGAGGAGGGAGAAAAGGAGTGAGAGGCAGGAGAGAGAGGAAGAGAGCAAGACAGGAAGAGGGAGGGCCACATGCCTGAGCCAGAGCTGCCCAACACCACACCTGTGCTGCCTGCCTCCCAGCTCATGAGTTGGTGGAAGCCGTTACTAGGGTAAATCCACATAAAACGTGGAGGAGACCTTGGCCAACAGGGCACAAAACATCAGCGGCAGGGAGCCTGACCTTCTCTTCCAGGGGCATGACCAGAATTCCTCCAACCTTGAGAAAGACTCTTCATGTACTCTTCATGCTCCTTCTGCACGCCAGCCCCACAGTACACACGATCGTACTGAGAACAATCTGGGGAAATCTCCAGGCAATTGCCAGTAACAAAGGAGGGCTCGCAGAAGTCGAACCTAAGAAAAAACACACATTCTGTAACCAAATGTACCACACTGAAACAAGACCACACAGAAAATTCATACTGACCACGGGTTATGGTTCAAGATAAAACCCAGAGCACTGCAATGGGGAGCTGAAGCCACAATTCCAAAACCCACACAGTGCGAGTGAACACCACAAGCAGGCTTCCAAGTTTAAAGTGACCTGCAGTCGAAGTCAGCTTGACAAGGGACAGAAGGGAAAAGCAACCATTTCCCTAAAAAATTCTAATTCCTAAAATAAGAACTTCTATGCCTTATCTTAAACTGGCAAAAAGAAGTTAGATAAACTGTTTAGAGACAAAACAGTTGTATTGTAGAAACAATTCAGTGATAAAAAGTTATTTATATTGGAAACATGAAAATTCAGCAAAACAAAATTTTTGTTTTCTTCTATTAGTGAAAAATGGCCTTTACACAGGAATCAGAAAACCTAAAGTCCTTACAGAACAATCAGAAGAGACACACAGATGACCTGGGATCACCCAAACATGGCAACAGGCACGTTGCCTGCAGGTGCACACTCAAGCCAACTTCTGTCTGATCAAAGCTTAAGTTCTCAGTCACACCCTCTAGAGTCTGACGTACTTGTCGAAGCTATCACTCGTTCTGATGAAGAAGTCCAGTTTCTGCTTTGCATACTCTATAACGTCTGAATGAAGTTCCACCCCATGGTTCACACCAAAAGGACCTAAAGGTTTCAGAATAAAAAAGCTTTTAGAACTAGAATGCTTGTTTTTTCTACTTTATTAATTACAACATATCTAATTTAGCACGTATTATACAGAAACCTACAAGATTTTGGTTTTTTGTTTTTTACCGGGGATTAAATTCAGGAACACTCTACCACTGAGCCACAGCACAGTCCTTTTTATTTCGAGACAGGGGCTTGCTAAATTACCTCGAATGGCCTGGAACTTGCGATCCTCCTGCCTCAGCCTCCCAAGTCACTGGGAGGACAGGTGTGGGTACCACATCCAGCAAAAATCTAAAGGGTTTGGTATCTTGGCTCACAGGCAGGTCTGAACTCCTCGAGCCACTCTTTGGATGTGTATGGCAGCCCCACTCATAACAGTATTTGTTGTGATACTCAGGTCTCTTTGCTCTTAAGAATCATTGAAAAATGAAAAAACAAAAATCAAAAGAGCCAAGAGCTCAGGGTCTTCCTACTGAATTACAGAAGCAAGGTAAACAAGCAAATGGGACTGACAGAGGCCTCAGCTGTGCTTGTCCAGAGGCAGCAGTTAGGGCAATTCTGTTTTCCCACTAACAGGTCCCCCAAAACACTTAGACACAGGCAATCTAAATAATTCTCACAAAACAGGCTTTAATTATCATTAGAATAAACTATAATCAAATGAGACTTTCTTACATCACAGGAAACGTATCCATACATTTATTTGTTTGTCTGTGTGCTTCCTGCAGTACTGGAGAGAGAACACAGGGTCTGTGCACGCAGGCAGCACTGAGCCACACCCTCCAGCTCTTTTTATTTTAGTTTTTGAGACAGAGTCTGGTTAGGTTGCCCAGTCTGGCCTTGAACTTGCAATCCCCTGCCTCAGCCTCCTGAGTTGACGGGACTACAGGAATGCCCCACCATTTCTGGCTATGTGTCCATAATTTGCAATAAAACTGTGAGGCCATTCACAAGCCCATGTGATGAGGAAAGCCATTCCCTCCTGTAAACATGCCTCTAAGCAGCTTCCATCTCTCTACACCAACTTCAACCCAAGCTCAGTTCAACGATGCAATGGAGGACAGAGCATGAGGGCAGGGTGCAAGCAGCTTCTCTGCACTTAGTTCTGGGTGGTGCTTACTTGGAGGGGATTTGGTGTAGGAGTTCACCAAACTCAACACTTCACCTTGTTCCTTCCCTAAAACTCAGCATTAGCAAACCAACAGGGCATGTAAGGATTTTATTACTAGACATACACAGTACAGTCACAGTATGGCACTCAAACCCACAGTCCAACAGAAATATCGATGAATATCTATGCGACTGTCTATGCACCCCACATCTGCACTTTGGCTCCTGGATACATCTGGACAACCCCTACCCAAGACCAAGCCTCCCTGCCCCGCTTTAAACACAAGCCTCTACTCTTTTCTCTTAGCACCTCTCACACAGGTTTAGCTGCTGCTAAAACATTCCCTCATCCTGAGAAGTACTCTGTTTGCTAGTTACATCAAACCTCAAAGTATTTCAAATTTTAAGACCCTTGCCAGCTCACTGACCTGAATCCGCGTTATTCTAGCTTGGGTACACTTGACCCCATCTTTTTCTCATTAACCCCCAACTTCACCGTCACTCACTAGGCCTGAATTCCCAGCCCTTGGGAAGCAGAGGCAGGAGGATCCCTTAAGCCCACAAGTTATAGACCAACCTGGGCAACACAGCAACACCCCACCTCCAAAAAGAAAATTTTACAAAACACTAGTTTCTTCTATCTACTAGTGACTATGGGGCATGCAGTTCACTCTCAAACAGCACTACGAGTCCCTCCACTAGCAGAGAAGCACGATGTGGTGGGCAGGGGGTTGCCGCAGGACACAGGACATGCATGCAGTAGTCGTACTGCAAGCCCCGCCTCCCACCAGCAGAGCAGCTCCCACATACAAGTACTTCCTTCAGGCAGGTTAGCTCGTGAACCACCACACAGCCCTCGCTGGTAAGACAGAAGTGAAGGAAAACTCTGGCCAAGAGGAGAGAAGCCTGCAGAACAGCAAGGCAGGTGAGATGGGAGAACCAGGGGAAGGCAGTGGGGTCGGGAGGGCCTCTGCACCAAGGAGACCCAGACCTAGTGTTCACAGGAAGATCAACAAGGTCTGATCTCTGGAGTGAGATGTGTGAGGTGGCAAAAGGCCAACAAGTCGGGCATCTGGATGCAGATGGACAAGATGTCCTGAGCTAAGAGCACACCCCAGAGTTGCTTCACCCACACCCACCACAGTAGAAGAAACATGCTCTTCCTGCAGACCTCAAGTGCAATTCCTAGCACCCAGGGGACACGGAAAAGGAGAAGCAACAGTATCTAGGGTGTCCAGGGGTACAGCGTCAAGCTGCAGGCACTCTCTTCATCTCCTCTAGGGCATCCTGAGCAGCAGGGCCAGCCCAGGCTCTCTAGTCAGTCTTCCCAGGTAGCTCCTCCTGTCAATAGCATTTCTAATCTAACCAGTTTTGAAATCTACTTCCCAAAAACACCAATTTAGCCAAGGTTCTTCCGATTGTTCTGCTATGAGGAAGGAGACCACAGGCAGGTTTAAAACGATAATTATCTGGACACTGTGCTCTCAAAGCATGGCACCATAGCAGTCTCAACGAAAAACAATTGAGGTCAACGTACACATTTTAAAAGTTGAAGACAACAATCTATAGCCTAGAGCCAAGTGACCAGTCTCAAAACTTCACCAAATTCCAAAGTTCACCAACCTAAAAAAGAATACAAAATTTTTATTCCATATCCACAAAATATCAATTGACTTAGGGTTCTCTAGATTGACAACAATTACAAAAAGTGGGGACTCTGACATACATGGGGATGAGTTCTCCTCGACTCGTAAGCCGTTCTCAATATTCAGAATTCCACACTGCAAATAATTAGGCCCTGTGAACATCCTTGTTTTGTTTTGAAAAGTCTTGCTGCATTGCCCAGGTTGGTTGCAAATTCCTGGGCTCAAGGGACCCCACTTTCTTAGCCTCCTGAGTAGCTGGGACTACACTATGGACATTCCTGTTTTTTGTTCACAACCATAACCGGTCCAACAGCAAAAGTGGTCAAATCCAATATCAAGAAATACCAACTGCATCCACGCCATGCCGGCCCCATTCAGGGTCTCCACCCTGCTTGCAGCAGCAGTCCAGCCCAGTTCCCCTTCAGCCCATCTCTCACAGCACAGAGCCACTCCTTCCCATCCCCTGGGAAACACACCCCACCTCACTCAGAGTCAGAGCACACGTCTTTCCCCCAGTGTAGCATTTTACACAAAGCAAACATTTAATAGTCCTTGGATCTGACCCCACCGCTATCAATATTAGAAATGGCCTTATTCTCACACCATTATCACATGTTTGGGAAACAAGCTAAACTGCTTCAAGTAAGATAACCTGTGAAACTGCTTCCATTCCTAAATTTATTTAGAAGTACATAAACTTACAGGTATTACTCTTTTAGTATTAAATAACAAAACAAATAGAAACTGCTTGGAGAACTTAAACTACCAAGAACATTATGACCCTCAGTGGAAAAGAGAAAAGGGAACACTGGTGGTCAAGGCAAGAAATCACAAGGTCAGGATCTACCCTTCTTTCCTGGGGTGCATCAGCCTTGGCAGACTGCAGGCTGCAAGTCAGAAGGGACAGGAGAGAGGCCCTAAGAACTCGGGATTCACAGGTGCATGTCATCTGGTCACCCACCACCCAGTGACAACACTTCTGGCAACTTCGGGGAGGCCAGGTCTCTCGTAGGACATGCAGCTGGCTGATATTTTCTGCCCAAGGAGAGCGATCTCAGGCACTGATCCGGGGAGTTGCACACTCTCCTCCATGCTCACCTAGATGAGGCCCACCATGGAGCTGAGGTAGCCAGTGCCACTACCCAGGTTCAGAAACGAGAGCCCGGGCTGCAGATCCAGGGCCTCCATCACCTCTGAGTAGATGCACGGAGCGAGAGGTGAATGTTCCAATGTTTCCATGCCAAGTCCTTGTAGGCATTTTCTTTAAACTCTTCAAGATAATAATCTGCACGATCGATAGCTCGGAAAGCTGCTCTACCAGTTCCGTCCGGATATACTGCGCTTCCTTCAGATTATCGATCAGCTCATCGTTGTCCTCTCCAGCACTCACAGCACCGCCCATGTTCAGAATTACACTCAGGCAAGACTAGAACCAAAATTGAAAAAATTATTTACATTAGAGATAAGAGCAAAACAATAAAAGTTCTAAATACACTAAATTCAAATTCTGAACTCTGAAAATAATACAGATGGAATATCTTTTGTCAACTACCCCATCCTCCAAAGATACCAGATTTAGAAGAAAAGCCCAATTCAGTTAGAAAGTCAGACCACCAATACTAAAAAATTATTTGATTTTTATCTGAAATTCAAATTTAAGTGGTGCCCTAAATTTTATCTGATAATTCTACACCTCTACACACAAAAAGACCAACCTAAGTCAAGGCCATCCAACGTGTTCATTTGGTTATTTTGATGTTCAAGTTTTGGAGAAAACATCAACCACATTATCTTCCCAAACAGAATACATTGTGGCAAACACCTTATTGTAACAAACACAAAATGAGCTTCAAAGCTGAAGCTAGGGAACAGGATCAGCAGCTACCAGAACGACCCCACACCCACTTCTGAAGTGCCACGCAACTCTGCAGCTCTTCCCAAGTGGTTTCTTACTTTCTCCCAAATTGCCTTCAGAGAGGAAAATGTGCCTCACCTGCCTGTCATCTTTGAACCCCCATCTACTGCACAGGGAAATGCTCTTTCACCTGAAGAGCTCTGACTCCTCCTGAAACACAGCTTATCCTGGCCCCAGGCAACTTTCCAAGGCCAAAGCTTTACTTCACACAAGATAGTGGCTCTGGTGCAACTGCTGGGAAAAGTCCACGGCAGGAAGACAAACCCAACCACTCTGCAGTGCTTCTCCTCAGTCCTGTGGGTCTCCACATGCAGAATGATGGCAGCGAGGAAACACTGGGACAGAGAACGGGTAAACGTGGCAGAAGCCGTTAGCTGAATGAAAACAACACTACCTGTATGAATCTCCAGTTTCTCACAGCAGGTGAACAAACTGCATCTCTTCTATTTACCAGTCTCCATGATCAATATCTGAGGGCTGAACATGAGACTTCAATCACGATGCAAACACTACATGTCAGCTCCACTGCAAGCTGTTTCAGAATCACTCCACGACAGCCAGGCTGGTCGACTTCAACGGGGATTAAGTGCCAACATTCAGGGTTGATCCTGGATGAGCTGCTTCGTTCTGAAGCAACACCCCTATCTAGCCTAGCAGTCATCTTACAATTCAGGTCACTGTTAACAATGCAGTCATGCATCTGGATTCTTAATGGCCTATTTAGAAAGCCGTATATCCTACAAGTGTCAAGTCAGGAAAAGCACCTCTTTACTCAAAGCCTGTGCATGATGCTGTCACTCTAACCTTGACGCTGCTGTTTTATCTTTATGAGAGAGTGCGAACTCTATGTTAGGCAGGTTTCATTCTTCACTAAGTACCTACCGCTCATTCCGGACTTTTCCCTCATTGAAAGTTTATTCCATATCAAAGAACAGCTATTTAGAAAAACAGCTACCTCCTTTCTACTGGTGCCACCTGCCAGATGTGACCCCACAAGTGAGTTGGAGAGGAGCAGTCACCTGGCTCACTATCATACAGCAGGGCATGCAGGAGCTGGAGTCAAAACCAGGACCCTCTGGCCAAAGCTGTTTTCACACCAATGCAACAGGAGAGCAACACTTTTCACCTGAAATGTCCTGCTAACCTTCAGGCAAGCTTATCTACTGCCACAGGTACAGTGGGTGTGGGTTCTTACTGGCTTTCTCAGGTAACCCAACACTCCCTCCTAAGGAAAGAGCTCTGCTACTGCTGACATGGATGTGATCAGTCATGACACCACACACCAAAAACACCCACAACACACTTGAAGACATCCTCACCAAACCTAATCCTACCACTGCATCAGTTAAGACCAATTTCTCAAAGTAATGGAAAAGCACTTCTAGGATATTGCCCTTGATTGTATTTTACTGTTTGTTGAATTTCTTAATACAGTCCCTGCCCAGCAGTGACCAGTAGGAGGAAGATGCACTGAGCTAAGCCACAGGAGGTCTGTGACTGAGGTTGTGTTGACACAAGCAAAGCTGCGGTTATGGGAGTGGGTGTTCCTGATTATGGTCCACACTGGTCTGGGCAGTCTACACAAGGAGGTCCCATGGTCCAATCTGAATGTGATTTCTTAAGGGTAATATGAGGAGGATGAGCTGGGGACAGGGACTCAAAAGCACACGTCATGAAGAGCAGAAAGATGGAAAACAGGCTTCTCCTCTTCAGAACCAGAACTCATAAAAGTTCTTATCCATGGAGAAAAGCCTGACCAGTGGTCCGTGTTGGAGCAAATACTACTAACACATAAGAAAAGCTTTCTAACAACCGAAATTGTAAAAAAAATAAATAAATAAAAGTAAAATAAAGAGAAAGGAGGAGGGGGAGGGGGTGAGAAAGAGGAAGAGAGGAAGGAAGGAAAGAAGGAAGGAAGGAAGGAAGGAAGGAAGGAAAGAAGGAAGGAAGGAAGGAAGGAAGGAAGGAAAGAAGGAAGAAGAAGACTGGTATCTCAGAACACTCCAGCCAGAGGGCCAGGGAAAATTCCACCATCCAAAGGGAAGGGCAGCCACAATTCCTGAGCCTTTACAGGCATCGCAGCATCCCTCATTCTTGAATGACAGGTTACCAAGTGCATTTGCTTTCGCCATTCCTGCTGATAAAACAAAGACAAGCACTGTAGGCACAGAGTAACAAGGGGCAGATATTCAGATGACAAATGTGAAGGGAGTAACAAAGCCCAGACAAGTTCTCCTTGCCACTACTTAGAGACCTTTTCCCAAAGCTCAGGCCAATTCTACTCTCTGAAAAGTTTCAGGTAAAATTTGTTCAAACTGCCCACTACCCACTGGCTTCAGAGATACTGCAAACACGTCCTATTTATGAAAGCACAGGCTGTGGGCCTGGAGTAAGCAGATCCCAACTAACACACGCAGGGAAGACTGAACCCACAGGACAGGAAGCTGGGCAGGAAGGTGCTGGGGAGGGGCACTGAGGAAGGAAGATGGTGAAGGAGAGAGATGATGGGAGGAAAGATGCTGGACAAGGAAGACACTGGGGAGGGAAGGTCATGGGGAGAGAAGGTGATGACAGGGAAGGTGATGCCTAGGAAAGGCGGAGGGAGGGAAGGTGGAGGAGGGAAGGTGGAAGAGGGAAGGTGATGGGAGGGAAGGTGATGGGAGGGAAGGTGGAGGGAAGGTGGTGGGAGGAAAGGTGAATCCTAGGGAAGGCGGAGGGAGGGAAGGTGATGGGAGGGAAGGTGGAGGGAGGGAAGGTGGAGGGAGGGAAGGTGGAGGGAGAGAAGGTGATGCCTAGGGAAGGTGGAGGGAAGGAAGGTGATGGGAGGAGAAGGTGATGCCTAGGGAAGGTGGAGGGAGGGAAGGTGGAGGGAGGGAAGGTGATGGGAGAGAAGGTGGAGGGAAGGAAGGTGGAGGGAGGGAAGGTGGAGGGAGAGAAGGTGATGCCTAGGGAAGGTGGAGGGAAGGAAGGTGGAGGAGGGAAGGTGATGGGAGGGAACGTGATGGGAGGGAAGGTGGAGGGAGAGAAGGTGATGGGAGAGAAGGTGGAGGGAGGGAAGGTGGAGGGAGGGAAGGTGGAGGGAGGGAAGGTGGAGGGAGAGAAGGTGATGCCTAGGGAAGGTGGAGGGAAGGAAGGTGATGGGGAGAGAAGGTGATGCCTAGGGAAGGTGGAGGGAGGGAAGGTGGAGGGAGGGAAGGTGATGGGAGAGAAGGTGGAGGGAAGGAAGGTGGAGGGAGGGAAGGTGGAGGGAGAGAAGGTGATGCTAGGGAAGGTGGAGGGAAGGAAGGTGGAGGAGGGAAGGTGGAGGGAGGGAAGGTGGAGGGAGGGAAGGTGGAGGAGGGAAGGTGGAGGGAGGGAAGGTGGAGGGAGGGAAGGTGGAGGGAGGGAAGGTGGAGGGAGAGAAGGTGATGCCTAGGGAAGGTGGAGGGAAGGAAGGTGATGGGAGAGAAGGTGATGCCTAGGGAAGGTGGAGGGAGGGAAGGTGGAGGGAGGGAAGGTGATGGGAGAGAAGGTGGAGGGAAGGAAGGTGGAGGGAGGGAAGGTGGAGGGAGAGAAGGTGATGCCTAGGGAAGGTGGAGGGAAGGAAGGTGGAGGAGGGAAGGTGGAGGGAGGGAAGGTGGAGGGAGGGAAGGTGGAGGAGGGAAGGTGGAGGGAGGGAAGGTGGAGGGAGGGAAGGTGGAGGGAGGGAAGGTGGAGGGAGGGAAGGTGATGCCTAGGGAAGGTGGAGGGAAGGAAGGTGGAGGAGGAAGGTGGAGGGAGGGAAGGGAGGGAGGGAAGGTGGAGGGAGGGAAGGTGGAGGGAGGGAAGGTGGAGGGAGGGAAGGTGGAGGAGGGAAGGTGGAGGGAGGAAGGTGGAGGGAGGGAAGGTGGAGGGAGGGAAGGTGGAGGGAGGGAAGGTGGAGGGAGGGAAGGTGGAGGGAGGGAAGGTGGAGGGAGGGAAGGTGGGAGGGAGGGATGGTGGAGGGAGGAGGTGGGGGAGGGAAAGGTGGAGGGAGGGAAGCGTTGGAGGGGGAGAAGGTGATGCCTAGGGAAGGTGGAGGGAAGGAAGGTGGAGGAGGGAAGGTGGAGGGAGGGAAGGTGGAGGCGAGGAAGGTGGAGGAGGGAAGGTGATGGGAGAGAAGGTGGAGGAGGGGACGGTGGAGGGAGGGAAGGTGGAGGGAGAGAAGGTGATGCCTAGGGAAGGTGGAGGGAAGGAAGGTGGAGGAGGGAAGGTGGAGGGAGGGCAGGTGGAGGGAGGGAAGGTGGAGGGAGGGAAGGTGATGGAGGAGAGAAGGGGGGGGAGGGAGGGAAGGTGGAGGGAGGGAAGGTGGAGGGAGGGAAGGTGGAGGGAGGGAAGGTGGAGGGAGGGAAGGTGGAGGGAGGGAAGGTGGAGGAGGGAAGGTTGGAGGGATGGAAGGTGGAGGGAGGGAAGGTGGAGGGAGGGAAGGTGGAGGGAGGGAAGGTGGAGGGAGAGAAGGTGCTGCCTAGGGAAGGTGGGAGGGAAGGAAGGTGGAGGAGGGAAGGTGGAGGGAGGAAGGTGGAGGGAGGGAAGGTGGAGGGAGGGAAGGTGATGGGAGAGAAGGTGGAGGGAGGGAAGGTGGGAGGGAGGGAAGGTGGAGGGAGAGAAGGTGATGCCTGGGAAGGTGGAGGGAAGGAAGGTGGAGGAGGGAAGGTGGAGGGAGGGAAGGTGGAGGGAGGAAGGTGGAGGGAGGGAAGGTGGAGGGAGGGAAGGTGGAGGGAGGGAAGGTGGAGGGAGGGAAGGGGGAGGGAGGGAAGGTGATGCCTAGGGAAGGTGGAGGGAGGGAAGGTGGAGGGAGGGAAGGTGGAGGGAGGGAAGGTGGAGGGAGGGAAGGTGGAGGGAGGGAAGGTGGAGGGAGGAAGGTGGAGGGAGGGAAGGTGGAGGAGGGAAGGTGGAGGGAGGGAAGGTGGAGGGAGGGAAGGTGGAGGAGGGAAGGTGGAGGAGGGAAGGTGGAGGGAGGGAAGGTGGAGGGAGGGAAGGTGGAGGGAGGGAAGGTGGAGGGAGGGAAGGTGGAGGGAGGAAGGTGGAGGGAGGGAAGGTGATGGGAGAGAAGGTGATGCCTAGGGAAGGTGGAGGAAGGAAGGTGGAGGAGGGAAGGTGGAGGGAGGGAAGGTGGAGGAGGGAAGGTGGAGGAGGGAAGGTGGAGGGAGGGAAGGTGGAGAGAGAGAAGGTGATGCCTAAAGAAGATGGAGGGAAGGCGGTGAAGGGAAGGTGATGGGAAAGAAAGTGCTGCCGAGGGAAGATGAAGGGAAGGCGGTGGAGGGAAGGTGATGCCGAGGGAAGATGGAGGGAGGGAAGGCGGAGGAGGGAAGGTGATGCCCAGTGAAGGTGATGCGGGGCGCGCCGTGTGCAGACCCCTGGGCGGCCGGGCGCAAACGCTCCCGGGGACGGGAGGGCGCGGGGCGACGGAGAGGACGGCCCGGAGACGGCCGGGCGTCGGGAGGCCACGGAGGTCAGCGGGGCTGCAATGGCGGGGCCGGGGCGGCAGCAGCTGTACCTCCGCGCTCGGCGGCCCGCGGGTCTGGGCCGCGACGGCAGCTGCTCGGGCGCGTCCCTGGCGTCCGCGGGCCGGGCGCCGCTCGGACCTCGGCCGCCGTAAACATCCGCCGCCGCCTCTGCGTCTGCGCGCGTCGCGGTCGCACTGCGCCTGCGCACCGGGCTCTTAAAGGGTGACGGCGAAAGCGCTTAAAGGGGCGAGGGTCACGGT
>NC_062214.1:39239-146739 GCF_902686445.1 Sciurus carolinensis
GGGGCGAGGTCACGGTTGCTGGGTCCACCCCGCCGCCCGCATCGGGAGCCGCGCTTTGGGCCTGCTCTTTGGCCGTGGTCGTCGTCGCAGAGAATATCCTCGGCCTAGTAACCGCGACGGCACATGACACTGGGAGGGCTGTGGGCGTGTCGGTAGATGGGGCCTCTGTCCGCTGCGTGGAGGAGAAGCTGGAGGAAAGCGGGAGGCTGGCCTAGCGCGGGGCGGGGGGCCGGAGGGAACGGGGCGGCCGCTCCAGGACTCGCCTTGTGCAGGTGACTCGCGGGGGGTCGAGACGGAAGGAGGAACAGGGCAGCAGAGTGTTCCGGATGCTGCGACGACGAGGGCTAGTCGCTGCCAGCCAGGCACTGCTGAGCTGGGCGCCGGCTCCAACCTGCACCTGCCAGTGCGCTCAGCTCTTGTCTGGGCCTCGGCAGTGAAGCATGTGAGCATGGTTCACAGCCACCTGTCCAGATTGCTTTGCATTTTGTTCTTCCAGTTCAAGTGAGAAACAGGCCTGTTCCATTCCCGCTCTATCGCACCAAACCCTGGAGACTGCAGAGTGAAGATGATAGCATCATAAAATGAAGGAACCTAAGACTCCTGAGTAAAACACTTATAAGAGAGCCATGCAGCCTACAATTAATTGTGATATGAATTAGGAAAAGAAAATGATTGTACAGTTTTAGAAAAAACGTTAATGTGGGAAGGAAAAAGACCCAGAATAGTCAACACATTAATGATGGAAAAGAACAAAATTGAACAACTGCTGCTACCTGACTTCAAGACTTACTATAAAGTTCCAGAAATCAAGACAGTGTACTATTTTGGGGGAAAAAAACACCTAGACGAATAGCACAAAATAGAAAACCCTGAAATAGACCCATACAAATGTTGTCAACACTTCTTAGATAAAGGAAACAAAAACAATTCACTGGGGAAAGGGTAATTTTCAGTAAAAGATGCTGGTGCAGCTAGATATTCACACACCAAAGAAAGGAGGGGGTGCAATCTAGAGACAGATCTCAGTTTCCACATAAAACTTCTAGAAGATAACATAGGAGAGGATCTAGGTGACCTTGAGCATAGTGATGACTCTAGATTCGTGAGTCCATGAGAGAAAATTGGCAAGTTGGATTTCATTAAAAGTTCTGCTCTGTGGATTTCATTAAAAGCTCTCCCTGCCCCGTGCTCAGCAGGACCCCCAAAGCCCTGCTTAGTCTCTTTTGCAAGGGAAGTGGTGCCCCACAAGGACAGGTGTCCCTGTGCCAACCTCTCCAGTGCCTCAGCCCCTTCCCTACCCCACTCCAACATCTCCTCTGGCTGCTTTTTGCTTCAGGTCTGTGTTCTCAGCCTCTGAGATACTTGCTCACAGCTGTCAAACAGTTTTGCCAGTACCTCCAGTGTGTGGCAAAGAGAATAAAAAGGTACAGACTGAAAGAAAATATTCATCAAACACTCACTTGATAAATGACTTTTAAAGAACTCTAAAAACAATAACAAAATTCTAAAATGTGCAAACACTAAACAGATGCCTCAACAAAGTAAATATACAGATGGCAAATAAGTGTATGAACAGATGCTCAATATCATAAGTTGTTATGGAATTGCAAATTTATAAAACAATGAGATACCAACATACCTATTACAATGGCCAAAATCTGAAACACTGATGCCACCAGATGTTGAGGAGGACATAAAGCAACAGCAGTTCCCATTGCTGAAGGTAATGCCAGGTGTTCAGTAAAGCTACTTCAGAAGACAATTTGGCAGTTTCTTACTAGGCTAAACAGTACTGTAAGACCCATAATTTGTGCTTGCAGGTATTTTATCCAAATGACCACTATGCATACACAACAAACATGTAAATATTTATGACAGCTTTATAACTTGGAAGCAGCTAACGTAGTCTTCAAAGGGTGAATGATAAACAACTGTGGTATAGCCATACCCTAGAGTATGAACCAGTGATAAAAAGAATGAGCTATGGAGCCATGGAAAAAGCTTAAAGGATCATTGCTAAGTGAAAGAAACCAGCATGAAAAGATGACAAGCATTTTGAAAAACTAGAAACTTGTTAGTGATTACCAGGGACCAGGGCAGAGAGGATGAACATGTGGAGCATGGAAGATTTTTAGGGCAGTGAAAGAATTCTGTATGATCCATGTAATAGTAGAAGCCTGTCATTATACACCTGTGGAAATTCACAGCAAGCTCAACACCAGGTGGGAGCCCTAATGTGAACTACAGACTGTAATTAATAGTAATGTATCGGTATTGGTATTTCAGTTGTACCAATGTGTGACACCAGTACAAGATGTTAACAGGAGAAGCTGTGTGCAAGGGAGAGAGGGAATCTCTACTATCTGCTCCTTTTCTGCAAACCTAAAACTGTTCTCAAAAATAAAGTTTATTATAGGGCATGATGGCACACACCTATAATCCCAGTGACTGAGGAGGCTAAGGCAGGAGGATTGGAAGATCAAAAGCTAGCCTCAGCAGCTTAGGGATGCCCTGTCTCGAAATTAAAAAAAAAATAAATAAAAATAAAAAAGAACTGGGGATGTGGCTAGGTGGTTAAGCTCCCCTGGGTTCAATCCCCAGTACCAAAAATAAATAAAGTTTATTATTTTTTTAAAGCAAAAGGTTTTTTTCCAGACACCCAAAATGTTGAAAGAATTTAGCAACAGACAGATATAACATGAAATGTTAAAGGGTGGTTTTTTAGGCAGAAAACAAATAGCGCCTGATGGAAATATGGATTAGCGCAAAAGAATGAAGACCCCAATCACTGTAAATATGTAAGATTGCTTTCTTAATGCACCTCAACCCTGAGGACACCTCTTCTTTATTTACCTCTGTGTGGTGGTGGTTTTATGATGGGCAAGTGTTACTTCTGCAGCTACAATAATGACAACGTATTTTTTATCCTCTGAGAGTCATAGACTGTGCCTGTTCCGATCCAGACACCAGGTAGTGGCTGCCATGGTCTTGTGCTCAGGACCTGATGGTCAAGGGAGGCCATGTCAGGGGTGGCTGCAGGAAACGAGGATCACAAGCCCCAAAGATCATGTGCCAGCAGCTTTCCCCGCCCCGTGCTCAGCAGGACGCTCCCCCAAAGCCCTGCTTAGTCTCTTTTGCAAGGGAAGTGGTGCCACACAAGGACAGGTGTCCCTGTGCCAACCGCTCCAGCGCCTCAGCCCCTTCCCTGCCCCACTCCGACATCTCCTCTGGCGGCTTTTGCTTCAGGTCTGTGTTCTTGGCCTCTGAGATACTTGCTCACAGCTGTCAAACAGTGCTGTTTTGCCAGTGCCTCCAGTGTGTGGGCCGCAGAATCCTACGGAAGGGCTCAGAACTGGGCAAGGCTGAGGCCACAGGAACGACAAGATACAGGATTTGCCACAAGGTGTCCCCACTGCCTTGCTGCTGTGGTGGGAGGAGGAGACAAATGAGGTCATCTTAAAAGGAAAGAAAGTAGTTCTTCCCCATTTTAAGCCTTTTGTGGCCAGAGACTGGAATTAATAGTCTTCAGACAAGTGTCAAGGCTCTGCTATTCATGCCACAGTTACAACAGGTTAACGCTAATGGGAAAATACCGGTGAACTTAACAAGCTCACATGCAGAATGGTTGGGAAGGAGCTCTTATATTTTCTCATCTTGAACCACTTTAATAGAAAGCAATACACAGACCCTGGGAAGAGGTCTGTGAGGGCCGATTTTAAGTCACACATCTATCTCTGATGACCCTGCTGGCACACTGTCCTTATAAAGAAGAATCAGCTGGGGTCATACTTCAGTGGTAGAGCACTTGCCTAGGGTGTATGGGGTCCTGGGTTCCATCCCCATCACTACAAACAATGAAAAGAAAGCAGTAGTGTCAGATCAGGGCCATCCACAGGACCCTGCAGGGGAGCTGCCTTGAAGAGTGGTGTGTCCTGGGAGCTGGGAACCAAGGCCTTGGTAGCACTACTGCTCCAGACAGGAACCTGGGGTCTCTGCCCTCCCCCATGCTCCAGCCCTCCTGCCACTGCCCACTCTGCACTGTCTCTCGTGAATCCTGAGAGGGAAATTCAAAGGGAGGTGGCCTTGGAGATGTAGGGCCATGCCAGAAACCACTGCCTGCAGCTGTGACTGGACCTGACCACTGTGTGAGGGGACAGCCACAGCAGGCAAGTCCACTCCATGGGCTCCAGGCAGGTAGCAGCAGAACTGCATATGCAGGAATGCCAAGGGAGGCAGCCAGGGTCAGACAACAGGCAGCTGGCAACCAAGAGTGAACCTCAGCTGAGAGGTGCTGACCAGCTGATGGGAGGTACAGGAAAGGGGAAACAGGCCTGAGGGTGTCATTGGAGTGTCAGAGGTGGTGAGTAACCTGGGTCGTGGGTTTTATGTGGCTGGGGGTGCCAGGCACTGGGAGAGGCACCCAGCTGCCAGGTCTCAAGAGGCCCGCTCCAAGTTGGTTCCTCCCAGGCAGCCCAGAGCCAGGAGCTGGGTGGAGAGACATAGCACCCACCCAGAGGTCCTCGGTGATGCAAGACTGGCCCTGGACCACCCCCTCACCTTCCTCCCTCTGTTCACTCTGCACCATGAATATCCATTACAAGGGCAAATCCCACTCTGGATGCTGAGGCCCAGGGATGGTGTGATGGGCCTTTGGTTTCAGGAATCTTAGGCTGATAAAAAGCCAGAAGCAACTCAGCAAGCCACACCCTGCCCACTCTCCAGGGCTTCAGATCTCACAGAATGCCAGGTGATGCCCAGTCCCACTCAGCCCCCACTCCTGCACCTCCCTGGTTCCTGGCTAGCCCCACAGGTTCTGTGTCTTCCCTCCTTCACACCAGGTTCCCTGCCCTGCCTTAACACTGGCAGAGCTGGGCCTTGCTTCCCTCAGGTCCACAGAATCCCCAACCATCCTCATGCACACTTCCCTCCCTGCTTTCTGATAACTCTTCTCACCAAATATATAATTCTCTAGATGAGTCAGAGAATCTGCCTCCACTTTGATGAGTCTTCAATGTCTCCGGCCAGCTCCACTTGCCCTGGGGAATGTCCAGGGCAACCCAGAGGGCAATGGCATCAAGCTGGCCTTTCCTCCAGGCACCCAAATGGTGCCTAGACACTTGCCACCTCTCCTCAGGCCAGGGCAAGCCACGCATGAGCTCTGGTTCTCTCCGCTGCACTTGGGCTATCTCCTTGACTTGGGGACTGTGGCAGCCCCTTCTCTGGTCCATTGGACATCCCCATGACTGCCCATCGGGATGCAGCTGACATGGAACTCCTCCTACAGAGACAGGCCCTGGGGGCATCATCATGCCTTACCTGGAACTAGCAGGCATATCCTGGCTGCACAGCCAACCCTCTGTGTTACCTGGAACAGCTTATTGGGTCTTTCTGGGCCTCAGTTTTCCCATCTGTATGATGGGGACAATTCTACTGCCTGCATCATGGGTGACTGAGAGGTAGAAGGAGGCTGTGCATTTTTAAAAGGCTCAGAATCCAATGGGCCCTGTTTCTGTCCTGGACCTAATCAAAGCAGAGTTGGCTAGGGTCTCTACTGCAGGGGAGCTGGAGCAGCTATTACTGAGCCCCACGAGGTTTGTGTCTCAGATTATCATTCTATGGTCGAGGGCCCCCAGCAGTTGTCCCAGGGGTCATGGGTGGAACCAGCAAGCAACCTTGGTCTTCACAGCTCTGCAGGTGGGTCTCAGAGGGGCTCCTCATGTTTTTAGTACTAGGCACCGCCCAATCTGTCTTCTGTTATTTTGACAACTCTACAGAAAGAGCTATGACAGAATTAAAGACGAGGAAAATACTTTTGACAGGTTGTGAAAGAAACAGTCAAAAGAATGCCTGATTTAGCAGAAGGTGCCCCTAAAGCAGAGATGAATGGACAAGACACCAATTCCAGGACATGCCCCAGTGGCCTACTTCCTCCAACTAGCCCCTTCTGCTAATAGTTCATTCAGCTATGAACTTATCAATTGACTAATAATCACTAATGAGATTGGAGTCCTCATGATCCAACCATCTCCCAAAAGCCCCACCTCACTCTGAGCATTGCTGCATTTTCAGCACATGAGCATGTTGGGGACATTCCAGATACAAACCATAACAACTCTTCCCTGATTTCTGCACCCCACACAACTGTCCCTGAGTGCTCCTCAGGGCCTGCCCCAACCCTCAATCTGGCCCTCGTTTCCCCTCCCCATGGCAGATACCTGCTGTACAGAGAACTCCACACAATCCCCAAGCCTACCTGCCCCAACTCTGTGCCCCAGTGGCCACAACAGCCTACTGGGTACTTACTCTCAGCCTGGCCCTTCCTGAGCCAAGCAAGGCAACAACCCCATCAGCTCCCAGTCCTCACCCAGCTGAAGGTCTCATGGCCACATGGTCACATGAGAGCTGCCATGAGGGGCAGCACTTTTATCTGAAAGATGTTAAGGACTCAGAACCCCAAACAAGGCTTCAGTACCTCCCATAATCCTGGAGTTGGGAGAGCAGAGTTTAGAAAACTTAAAGGTCATATAGAGTCAAAGCAGCCTCCTTGAGTTTCTGGAAGGATCAAGGGTCCTACACCCAGTATTCCTTGCACACTGCATTCCCTCTGCAGGAATTTCCTCCATTCCACACCCACAAACACATCCAAAACATCATTTCCCCCAGAGATCTTCAGAGACCTGCCTGGGGCGGGGGGCCACAGGAAACCCTGCATGCCTGCTGCAGCCCTTGGCAGAAGGCTGTTGAGGGGACCCATCATGACCAGCTCTGGGCCTGGCCAGCTATTCTGGGCAGAGTTATACTTTCCCCAACTGGAGTCCCTGCTAGGGTTAGGCCAGGACTCAGTTTGGAACCCACCCATGACGGGGTGCTGCTCTTTCCTTAGTCGCCACAAGTTCCCTGCTTATGAGCAGAGATCTCTGTTGGGATGTGGCCCCTGCACCCTGTCCCCACTTCCAACAGCCTCCATGGCCCCCACCTATGCACCCACCTCAGGCAGTGATGCCTACCTCCAGGACCTCTTTCCACCCATGAGGTGCATCGTCTCTGGGAGCTCCACAGAGATCAGAGGCAGATGAGTGAGTTGTCAGACCCAGCAGAGTTCACTGAAGATGAGCTTGCCCACTGCTTTCATGTGCATCAGAGGGTCTCAACACTGCTGCTCTTTGGAATTATCTGGAAGGCTTTACAATGAGTCTTGCATCTATGCCGAGTGTCATTAGGAAAAGGCTCTGGTCTGAGAGGTCTAGGGGAGGCGGTTCCCCTGACCTGCAGTGTTGAAGAGCCTGGATGGATGCAAGGCTGACAGACCTTCAAAAGTGAAAGGTGTGAGAGCTGGGCTGTGGCTCAGTGGCAGAGCACTTGCCTAGCATGTGTGAGGTACTGGGTTCAATCTTATATCACATTAAAAAAAAAAAACAGATAAAATAAAAGCAGTCTGTCTCTGTCCATCTACAGCTATTAAAAAAAAAAGTTTTTTAAGTGAATGGAGTAGAGACCACGTGCTACATGGGGAGGTGACCAGCAGTACCCCTGGAGGGTGAATGAGACTCTCCACTGGGTGGCACCAGGTTCCTCTGCAGTCCTGGCTCTGCTCCTCACCTCCACCAGGTACGAGGGTGTAATGCCCCTCTACTCCCACTCCCTATCCTAGAAGGGGTCAGCACAGCACCCACCTCTGGTCAACTCTGTTTGGTTTCAGAATGACCATCTCGGCCTGTAGCAGGACACTTCCGAATCAGCCTTGCCCACTCCTGGCCCACACCCAGCATCTGCTGTGCTCCATGAAGTGATGCAACCCCAGCTGCTGTCCCCGCCCCAGTGGGACAGCAGCAGTGGGATTCCCAGGAGCCTTCCTCATGCCTGTGCAGGTTCTGCACATCCCACTAGTGTGTACTGGCACCTGCTCTGGCCCCCTGGACACAGCCAGTGCCCTCGAGGTGTCCTGGTCCCTGTGCAAATGCAGCAGAAACTGGAAACAGCGGCTTGGATTGTCTGAGAATTGTCAGTGAAGGAGGGTCCTTTGTGTAGAAGAAGGAGCTCTGGATCAGCTTCCAGGGCCAGATTCCCAGGAAATAAAAAGCACATTGACACTTTGACAGTTCCCTTCAGGTTGAATGTGACTAGAAATCTCAACTCTAAGTCTCACCAGGGGAGGCTAGAGCTCCACCCAACACAGTATAACAATGAAGAGCTTCTACTATCAGACCAAAAAGCCAAAGCATGTTAGCTTAAGGATAAAAAAAAAAAATGTAAAGGAATCCATTGCCTCATATAACCGCCAAGGGTAGTTCTCTTCAGTATGGCTCGATCCAGGCCCTCCAGAGAGTTCATCAGAGTTCTCTCTTTCTCTCCCACATCATTTCCCAGCTCTGCCTCCTTCCAGGGCATCTGCATGCACTTTCTGTAAGGAAGTGCAAGGAAGGAATTCCATAATCCCAGCTAAAACCCCAACAGGGACATTTCCCCCACAGCCCCCACCCACCCTAAGAGAAAATCCCTGGGAAGAACTCAGATTTGCATATGCCTGGTCACATGAGGAGGGATAGGGCACAGTTACTTAGACCTCTATGACCACACCTGGGACAGGGCAGCTCCAGCAGATGCTGGCTGAGCTGATGGGGGCAGGGCCCAGGTTGCTTTGTCCAGATCAGAAGTGGAAGAGTAGGCCCACCCTGACCACCCACAGCACCCCAGGAGGTAAAGCCGGGGTACCCCACACACCATGGCACAACGCACAGTCAGACTTTTATTAGGAAATCACCCTCCAGACGCACCACGGAGTACTGTGGGTCCAACATGTTTCCTGAGGAAGGAGGGTCACAGTACCAGAGCTGTCAGGGGCCAGGCAGCTGGCGGGGAGTCCCAGCCGCCACTTGGACCCCACCACGACCAGTACTCCCCCACAGCAACATGACTCAGCCCTAAGAACTGCCACAAATGCGACAAGAGACATACGCCAGGGCACACACGTCTGCGCTACTTAAATAATAATAAATACAGAATCCCGTTTGCTGTCTTTGTGTCTGAACAAAGGAACCCAAAAGGAAAACGGACACCAAAGCATGTTTCTCTCCACTGGGCCAAGGGAGGAAATCCCCAAACTATCAAAATTCCTCAGTTACAAATACTTCTTAAAAATTCCATTAAAAGAATAAATAACAAAATATATAAAAAATAACTTGGTTGCATCAAAATCACAACTAGGAGTTTTATCCTGGTTTCCGTGGCCTATCTTACAGTCAGGTAGCCACATTTGCTTTGATTTCGCTTATTCCACTCTTAGGGTGCCTTAGTGCAGGGTCTAGTCGAAATAGTACAAAATTAATAAATAAAATGTTAAATAAATAACAAACATTAACATAAGAGGATGTGAATATAAATACTTACATCTGGACAAAATTAAATAATTTACAGAATAAGCTAACTACCTTCCAGGAGCTGCAGCTTCTCTACTTTTAAATACTAATTCAGAATCGCAGTCACAAGCGACTTGGCTCTATTTACACAGTCGGTATATTGTGTTCTTAACACATTAAATTAAAATTCACCATTTTTTCACATCTTGAATGGATCTAAAAAGAAGTGAAACCTTGGTGGTCTCCCCTAAGAATTTACCCCTGACCTCACAGACACTGTCCCCACCTCAGCCACCTCAGATGCGGAGATCAAGGCCAGACAGCCATGACCAGGTGATGTGGCAGTGATAGGCCAGGAGCCTGGGTGGAGGTGCAGAAGCTGGGGACTGGCCCCCAGAGATGGGAGGCTGCTTTCCAGGGGCCTCCCAGCTTGAACCCCATGAGTCGACTGGGCTGTGATGCCCTCTCCTGTCTGGACGTTCCTCTGGAAGGCCTACTGCTTACTTCACCTCTGGCACAGAGCTCTGCTCCACCCTCAACACAAAGCTGCTGAACTAAACGAAAACAAAAACACACTTGCCACAAGGGCCCTCACTGAGCACAGGCATGCAGCCCCAGCCACGTTCTCTGGGCTGAAATGCTGGCCCACCAAGCCCAAGCTACCCTCCCAGCCTCTACAGACAAAGAATACTGTGGTTGCAAACTCCAAAACTTCCCTGAGAACCTTGTCCATGAGCTTCCACTGGAGATCTTGAGCTGCTCTTCAGATTTCTTTCAGAAAACAAAATAAATCACTTTGTAACCCTCCAGCTTCCCCAGGCACTTGCATGGGGAGGCCTTGGCCCCAGAGACATGATTTCCAGGCACCCCTTGGGATGAACCCACCCAAGGCCACACCCAGGCTGCCAACTAGAAGTCACTGTGAATTAGGGACCCCGCTTCCAGGAGCAGGGCAAGGGAGGTAAACGAAGGAGCCAGGGCAGGGCGCTCCTCCAAGCATCAAGGCCTAGACCTGGATGCCCCTCACAGCCTGCTTGATGCTCTCCAGGAGGCCCTTGTTCTCTGGGTTCTGGTAGCAGTCCTGATTGGAGTACATGTCGGTGAGGGTGCTCACATAGGTATCGAAATTCTGTTCACATATTGGCTCCTAGAGAAGAGAACAAGGTAAGCAAGTCCATCCAGGGAGTGGGCCCCATGCAGGAGAAACCAGTCCCACAAGACCAGAGGCAAACCCAGGTTGCTGGGCAATGCTGATGGCTTCTCCCTGCTGGAAAGCCCGCCAGGGTTTCCATCTGCAGCAACCCAGCAATAGACCCTCTGCCACCAGAACCTCCTGCCCCAGATTCACAGACTGCTCAGGAAGGCAAGAGCTCTGCAGCTGACAACTGGCTCTGGTGATCCACAAGAGCAGGGCCCAGAAGCAGAGGGGTGAGGGGCCCGCCACCCTCCCCTGAAGGCCCAGGCAGTGAAGCAGATTGTATACCAGGTGGGGAAGGCGGATGTTGGCGAGACTTTGGATGAGAGCCTGGCTCAGGCCGGACAGCTCTAGAAACAGGGCTTCATTCTGCTCCTCAATGAGCTTGTTCTCCTCCTCAATGCTCTTCAGGTTCTTCTCCATGGAGGAGATCTGAGGACGGAACATGGGGGTGGGGAGAAGCAGGAGCCTGCTTCCCTGCAGGCCCCACCTCCAAGGAAGGAGTTGACCCCTGCCCTGGGCGCAGGAGGCAGAGCCCTCTGCAAACAGCCTGTGCTCAGAGAGGCCAGGCATTGATGTGGGGCCAGGGGCTATGTGTGACCATGGTTCTATGCCGAGTTCATTCTAGGGACGCAGCAAAGGCACAGGCATAGAAGCACCCTGAGCTCAATCTCGGCCACACCAGCTATGCATCTCACTTTACCAAACTTCCGATTCTTACCTGTAAGTTGTGAATGCCTATACCCACCTCATGGGTATCAGGCTGCCTCTGGATCTTCCCCTCACCAGAGATCAACAAACTGCTTCCACAGGTCTCCCAAGCAAGTCTTCTGCAGGCCAGGCACAGGGTGGCCCCTCCTTGCTTGCTACACCCTGGCCGAGCCTGCTCAGGGCCCCAGGGTCTCTGGTATCAAGGGACAGCCAAGGCCTGTCTGGATGCCTCCCAGGACAAAGGCTCAGCTCACATGATGGCTATGTATGGCCCTAGGCAGGGATGGTGAGCTCCCTGTGGGAGGCTGCAGGTAGGATCTATCACCTAGTGACCAGTGTGGCTTTAAAGGACTGGGGGAGGGGGAACCCCCCCTTCCCTTTGCATTCTGCAGTGAGCACAATCCACCGAACTCCCTCAAAGGGCAGAAAAAACCTTCCAAAAGAAGACTAGAAAAATGTAACAACTTGTTGTTTAAACAGACAGGCTTTGTATTGTTTTGATATGGGGTTTCACTGTGTTGCCCAGACTGGTCTCAAACTGGTAGACTCACAAGATCTCCCACTTCAGCCTCCTGAGTAGCTGGGACTATAGGCAGGAACCACTACAGGCCGGCTCTTAAAAGGTGGGTTTTGCTTTCTGGAAAGCAGTATGAAGAGTACTGGAAACACTAGGGATGGAACTACCATAACACCCAGCTATCCCACTCTTTGGTATTTTCCCAAAAGATCAAATTGGCATACTACAACAATACAGTCACATGAATGTTTATAATAGCACAATTCACAACAGCCAAATTGTGGAATCAAGCCAGATGTGCATCAATAGGTGAATGGATTAAGAAATTGTGGAATATATACACAGTGAAGTTCTACTTGCCATAAAAAAGAATGCAGTCATGGCATTCGCCAGTAAATGGATGGAAGTAGAGAATATCATGCTAAGTGAAATTAACCAAACTCAAAACTCAAAGATTGAATGTTTTCTCTCATGTGTGAAAGCTAGAGCAAAATAAAGGAAAGGGGAAGAAAGGATAGGATAACATCCTTATAGAATAAAGAACCAATCAAATACAAATTAATAGACAAGCAAAAGGAAGTCTAGTAGAATAGAGGAAGAACGTGAGAAGCGAGTGAGGACAGGTGGGAAAAGGGAGAAATTGGTTTCCATGCATGTCTGAGTTTGTCAGGATGAACCCAACTACTATGTATAACAATAATTAAAAGAAGAAAAAAAAGAGGTGGGTTTTGCAAATAATGAGAAATAAGAGTTACACGACCCAAGGACACTGCCACTGGTAAGGGCCCTTGGGACTCTGAGAGGGAGTGACACCCACACATACTGTCTCCCAGAATCATCGCTGGGGGAGCGGGGGAAGGCCCTGGCACCCTGTTGTCACTGCCTGTGAACCTGGAGGACTCAGCATTGACATGGGCAGGACACAGTGAAAATTCTTTCTGAGCTCCATGGCTGATGCTATTTTTATACAGGTTCTTGAGCCAGCAGAGAAAAGAGCAGAGCAACAAGACACCTGGGCAGGACCATGTCGGGAAGGGGCTGCCTACAGGAAGGGCCTTGCCGTCTTCCCATCTTCTCATCATCCCCTGTGCCCTGAAGGAGTTCCTCCCACATTCCCTGTGGGGGAATGGTCTACTCCTTGTCCCTTTGTCCCTCCACCCACTATGGGACTCTCCTCCCATGCCACCAGTTCTGTTGTGACCCAATCAGCAACCAGAGGTTGAGGTATGTTCTTGTTTTCAAAATAAGGCCTTTACTGCTTTATTTTTGATTACTAATGCTCATTTGGGGGAAATTCTTTAAGTGATGTGTGACTCATCCAAGGTCACTCAGCAACAGCTGGGCTCAGAGGCACATGCACTGTGCTTAGGCATTGGTGGCCAAAGCCTTCCTCAGAGCAGAGAATCCTTGAACAACAACCAAATGGAGCAGGCCCCACTCTGAGACCCATCATACTGAGAAAGAAACAGGGACAGAGAGGTGGAGGTGTACAGGCTACTCCACCAGTGTGTGGCTGTGCTGGGGAGTCTGGTTCCAGCTCAGGCTAAGCACCATTCTCAAAGGCCGCCAGTACTAATGAGACGAGAAACTCCAACAGGGCAACTATTTCTCATGGTGTACTGACTCTGAAGGACCACTCACCCTGGGACTGATCCAGTCGCATGCCGAGCACCAGTGGGACCCAGGGCCCTAGGAGTGAGACAGCACCAGCACTGCCAGGTGGTGCATGGGCAGCCAGCCAACTCACACTAAGTGTCCTTGCATGCCAGGCACTGGGCTCTTGGCCAGCTCAGCTCAGACAACACTGACGGACACTATGCAATCTCCAGGATGAGCTCTGTGTGGGAGGGCAGAGACAGGCAGGAGCAGCAGCACCCACCTGGGACTGTAGCTGTACCATGGCAGCCTCCATCTCAGAGTTGGACTCGTTCAGGTCTCGAATCTCCTGGTTCAGCTGCTTGATCTCCTCGTCATTCTCCAGCACTGCCCCAAAAAAGAAACCTCAAATGTAGCTCTGACCTCAGGCCCAGACCAGCAAGTAGGGTTCGAGGGGCCTGCTTTCTTGGTAGAGTAAAGGCTCCCACATGGCCTTTAAGCTCATCTCTCTTGGGCCGGGATCCCACGTTTCCCTCTGGGAAACTGTCTGGAGATGACAGTTGTTTTGCTTATTGGCCTGAGCCCTGGTGGGAAGGCATGGGTCTATTTGCAGGTTCTAACTGCTGAGACAAAAGGGGAGATGTGTCCAGAAATGAGTCTCCTGGCATGGGTGGGGGTGAGTCACACTCTCCACAAACCCATGGACATGGCTTCTGGTGCTGCAGGAAGGCTCTCTGATGCCACTGATCACCAAAGCCCCAGGTCAGAGCAGGCATGACCACCTAAACAAGGGCATTGAGAACTTCAGAAGTATTATCAGGCCTGGCAGCTCAGGACAGAGCTGTATCTACATGACTCATTCCTGGAGGGCTGGCCTCCCTACTCCCTCCCCAGAGATATCTCCAAAGAGCATCCTTACCATCACTGGTCTTGAATTTTGGGCTGAGAACCTCGTCCCCTGAGAGTTTTCCCTTCTTTCCAGCAAAGGTTGCTCTGGGACAGCCAGACAAACTGGAAGCAGAGGTCATTCATCACTGACCAGCCCAGGGTCACACACCATGACCAGCCCTGGGACCAGAATCTTGGACCAGTCCAGGGTCACACACCATGACCAGTCTAAGACAGGTTCCATCTCACTCACACGACCTTGAGGTTCTCCCTATGGTAGAACTACCCCATCAGCTGCCTACACTCCTGGGGAGTAAGAGGCAACAGTCCAGGCAAGGCAGGACCAGGAAAGATCCCCTTAGAGCACACCCTGTCTGGTACAGTCACAGCTGGCCCCAAAAATAGTGTGACTCAGGGCATAACTACTTGCAGGCACTGCTCCTCCTGGGTTCTGAGGGCCACAAGACCTTCTTTCTGGCACCTGAGGTCTGACTTCCCAGAGGAGCCCCTTGCAGCTAACTCGAGCCAAAAGAGCCTCCAGGTTGTGATTCAGCAACACTGATGATTCCTTAGACAGAGACGTTTTCACAGTGAGATGCATAAGAATTGCAGATCATCAGGCATGATTTCAGGTTCATGCAGTGACTCCATCTACAACAGGAACCTATGCTGCTTATGTTGAAAAACACAGATTCTTTACTTACGCCTACAGATGCCCAATGAGTAGTAAAAAGCAGATGAAGCTTGGCAGCTTTTTCATTTTGTATCTATCTTATTATCTTAAACTTTGGGTTGGATTCCTGCTCAGTTGTACATCTAGCATGTTAATCATTTAGAGTGTTTTCTAAAAACTGGTAACACAAGGTTGATTAGTCCTAAATTTACCTAACCCATCTATCTCATTCCCTTCAAGATTGAGAACCCCAAGATAAGAGTAACTAAGGTATTTTTAAAAAATTGTCAATGACCAGCTTTTTTTTTTTTTTTTTTTTTTTGGTACTGAGGATTGAACCCAGGGGCACTTTAACCACTGAGCCAAGCTCCCAGCCCTTTTTATATTTTATTTAGAGACAGGGTCTCACTAAGTTGCTTAGGGCCTCACTAAGTTGCTAAGGATGGCTTTGAACTTGTGATCCTCCTACCTTGACTTCCAGAGGCTGCTGGGATCACAGACATGCACCACCATGCCTGGCTCAATGACCAGCTCTTACCAGGAGTAGCAGAAGCTTGCAAGCAGATGGCCTCATGATGTGGCTGTCCACCTAAGCAGGACAATCCTCTCTGGGATCAATCATCTCACAATGGGAACCAAATTGCCCCTCAAGCAATGACAAAGAATGAGGCTTTCCCAGAGCTGGAGCTTCCCAGAACCCAGACCACAGCTTGACAGAGACTGTTTAATTATGTACACCTTTAGGCCCTGGCCAAGTTCTTCCTCTGTTCAAACCTAAAGCTCAAGGTTGGGGATATAGCTCAGTTGGTAGAGTGCTTGCCTCACAAGCACAAGGCCCTGGGTTCAATCCCCACCCCCCACCCCACACACACACACAAAGCCAAAATCAAACCTAAAGCTCATGTCAGCACCCATGAAAGCAGGTTCCTGTCTTCCCAACATAGCTACGCTGATTTGACTTCTTCCCTGCTTCTCACCATAACTTTTGTTTCCTTTCTTCTGGATGAGTAGCTGGACCTACTTTATTAGGACCCCAGAGTTGGGTCTCTGGGCTAGGAGTCCAATAACACACCCACATCATGAGTGTAAGTTGAGGAAATGCTTAGGAAGCCCCCCTGTACACCTGGCCCAGCCCAGCAGCCTCTTCTTCAGTCTTCCTGGACTCTCCCTTGTGGCCTGACCTGATGTCTCCTCTGCCCCAAGCCAGGTCACCTCGATCACAGAGGTAGTCTGGAAAGATCCTAGCTCAGGACTTTCTGCCTCTTCTTCATCCTGCTCTGACCCAGTCCAGCAGGTCAGGTCCTCCCCAGCTCTAGCCATGCCAAGGGTCTGTTCCACAGTCAGCTGGGGTGAGTTCCTGGTTCCCTATCAGAGATCTCCTTGCCACCTTCTCTGCTGTTTTCCCCAGAGCCCTGACCACCACCTCCATTCAAGCTAACTTACTCTTCTTCCTACTCAGTCTGTGTCCCCACTCACCCTGCCCAGAACTCTGAAGGCAAAGGGCTGGCTGTCTCTCAGCCTCTGTTCTATCACCAGGCCTTGGAGCAAGAAGGACTCTAAGTGAATGCTTTGTTGAATGAATGCATTAATTAATCTTGCAGATGGAGGAAGGAAGAGGGGGGAGGGGACTTCTGACAGGACTGGGCACTGACCCCATGCTTCTCAACCATCACTGTGACCATCAGCACAAATAGGAAGGAGGGATGATGGAGCAAAGTTCTGCCCCAGCAGGTGAGACCATGAGTGTTTCACAGGCCCACAGCCCAGACAGGAGGGGTCTAGCTACCAGATCCTGTGCAAAGCAGGGTCTCTGCCCAAAGTCCGGATGAGAGGCCCTAATGAAAGGGGCAGGACAGGAGACATTCTTTTCCCGAGAAGTGTACAGTCTGAATGGAAACGTGAGCCTAGACAGGCCCCTGTTCAGACATGGTCTGTGTCAAGTGCAACAGCCTAAAGGGATTCCCTCGGGTGTGGAGAGCAGCTAACACAACAGACACAATTGAAACACAGAACAAAACACCATCAGGTAGACAGAGCCTCTGTGGGATTCCCCTGGGAAGCTGCCCAGCTGGCTTTGATTCTCCCTCAGGAAGCTACTGGCCACACTGAGCCCTCTTCCCTCCCCCCAGGAGCCTTGTCCCAGCCCAAGATCAGAGTCCCTGCTTGCTGACACCGAGGCAGAGTGTGTGGGGCAGTTACCTCCGGTGGGTGAGGAAGCTCCCGTTGGCATGGCCAGAGCCATCACAGCCAGGGGTGGGGCAAGTTGGCCCCTCGTTCTTCAGCGCCTTCCAGGAGAAGGACGAGCCATTGAGGGAACCCTCTTTCTGCCTCCGGGCGGCCAGAGGGCAGCCAGATGCACTTCTGTGAGAGGCATATTTGCCACTGATGTGACCAAGCCCCACACAGCCTGGAACCGGGCACCTGGACACAGAAAGGCTGAGGTGACCACAGGGGCACTGGTGTGGGGGAACCTAGAGACCCACAAGCTCCTGAGTGAGGCAAGAGGACAGCAGAATGCAGCCCAGGTGGGAAGCCAAGCCCTCAGGGGCTGTCTTCCCTCTCCCTCAGCCCCGCACCCCTGCTTGGCTGGGAGGCCTGCAAATCCGGAGGGACAGTCAGGGGCAGCAGGCTGTCCATCCCACAGTCTGCCATCCCACAGTCCTCAGGGTGGAGGCCAGGTATGATGCCCATGGTTGTCCTGGGAACATGAGCTCAGACATCCCATAATAATTTTGCCTGTGGCTGGCCAAGAGTGGCTTTTCCTTTACTCCAGATGTTCAAGGAGAGGGCATAAAACTTTATGTAAATACATGAATGCAGAATGAAAAATGCCCCAGGTACAGCATGTGGGACGCTCTCTGAGTGTCTGTCGTCACACCTCAGGAGGGACATGGACCAGGGACATCTGGGGGACCAAGTCACCCAGGAACCAGCCTGACCCAGAACAGATCTTCAACCTGCCAGTTCTCAGTCTTCTCCCTCCAACAAAGTTCATCCAGATGGCCTGTCACACGCTCACGGTGTGCAGAATGCCTGGAAATGGGACAGGACCCCCAAGAAGCACCATTGCCCCATTTTACAATGGTCCAGGGGGTAAGGGAAGTTAGGGGGCAGGACACCCTCAGGAAGACAGAGGGCTATCAACAGAGGCTCCTGCTGCAGGGCAGGGGGTGGCTCAGGGCAACATTGCCCAGTGGAGGTCACTGCCTCCCAGTGCTACCAGGGAAGGCAGTTCCAGGGCCTTTTCCCACACTTCTGTAGAGATTTCTCAGCCACCTTGTCCAGGGCTCTTCTTCCTCCTCTGTCCACACAGCCCGTCTCTTGCCTCTCCTCCCCTTGTTGCTCATCTGGCTGCCCAGCATAGGACATTGTAGGATATCCATTGGGCCAGTGCAAGGTCATCTCAGCTTCTAGTCCAGAGCAGGGATGGTGCCCAGGGTACCCGTGAGGGCTTTGGGGGATCACATTCAATGTCCAGTCCCTCACACCTGGATGCCTCCCAGTCACAGGACCTGAGGACTCCTGGCCTGACACAGCCAAGGCTGAGGTTGAGTGCTTCGCTGAGAAGAAGCAACTGCTAAGGACCCAGCCTCACAAAATCCAGATGCCAAATGAAGGTGGTGCTTCAACCACTCCATGCTGTTCTATCTGGATTCTTCCTAATCACTTCCTTGCAAAACTAACACTTCCTAGAACTACATTCATGAGGGTTATTTCAGGGATGGCTTCTTTCTCTTAAAACCTAGCATCAACTCTTCAAAGCCATCGCATGATTGTGTAGAGAAATATATGGGGCACTGAGCCAGAGGGCTTCCGTGCTCCTCAGGTGAGCTGGCACTTCTTGGAGTACATAGTGGGGTGCAGGAGCTGCATGTGGTGATATGAGCAATGGAGCCATAACAGCAGGGACCAGAGGAATATTTTACAAGTCCAATGCAGGGTGGCGGTAGCACAGACCTCCTCCAGGTGAGCAGAGTGAGCAGTTCCTGACCCCTAGAACGCCTGTCGACTTCTTGACCAGTTTTAAGGTGGTGGCAAGTGGGATTCACCACAAAGTGCCAACATGACTTATCTTCCAACAGTAAATGTGAGATGTCATAAATGGGAGCTCTTCCTCCACAGCCCTGTACAACCACAGTTCATGCCTGCTAACAAATTCCATCCTTCAGCAGGACATGGTGCATCCATTAAAGTTTCTGCTTCAGTCTTCACTTGCTAAAACATGTTGGTTGATTATAAATATGGTTAAGGTTTATGGCTGAGGGGAGGCCTTATAAAATGGAAGTGCAATGGAACCATTAGGAACTTCGTCCATCCTGCAAATACTGGACAGTTTCTAAAGGTCACAATCTCCACTTGGCTGCAGAACTCTTGCTTTTTAAAAAGCAAGGTTGACATCACATTAGAAGGAGGAA
Source organism: Sciurus carolinensis (assembly GCF_902686445.1). Taxonomy (NCBI): domain Eukaryota; kingdom Metazoa; phylum Chordata; class Mammalia; order Rodentia; family Sciuridae; genus Sciurus; species Sciurus carolinensis. The sequence goes on from NC_062214.1 coordinate 58,591, forward strand.
GATCATTTTCCCCAGTCAATCTGAGAAATACTGATTTTGATCTTAATAATTTGCAAATGCAGCATGATTTCATTTGTAATATCCCTGCCAGCAGGTTCTTGCTAAATCTATAAAAGCATTGTATTTATATGGTCACAGGTAACTCCTGGACTCTCAGGAGGAAAAGTACTTTTTCTCCATCCAAGCATTCAGCATGCCAGACTTATGATACCAACAACCACGTATTTTTACATTGTTAACTTGGCAGTTTACTGTAAAAGTTGAGTAACTACATCTTACTAGACCAAGCAGCTGGCGAGGGCATTTCTGAAGGCTGCTTCAGGCCTCTCCTCTGTGGCTAAGTAGATGTTTGGGCATAGCTAGGGTAAGCTCTGAGCAGCAGCATTGGAACCTTGGGCCCAGGTGCCTCTCTATGGGGTTCATGGTTGTTTGTGGCCCAACAACTGACACAACGGGGGCAGGTCTGCTTCCTGTGAACACCTTGGAGCTACCCCCACCAACCAGCCCCAAGGCCCCTATCAACCAGGTAGCCAGAGCTACCATTTTCACTGTTCTCCTGGAGGGTACTGCCCACTCTGGCAGGTATTGTCTCTAAAATTCTCATGTCCAGGGCAACACTTCTGTCCTGGGCAAATTGACCAGTAGGTTCCCCCTGCTGGAGCCTGCAGCATAGCATGGTCTATACCTGCAAGTGGACAGTGCAGGGGACTAGTTCCCTACAGAGAGAACAAGCCTGCAATGATGCAAGATCCCCAAACAGGTCAGCCCCTCTCTGCCCAGTGAGAAGGTGAGCAGCAGCAGGCAGCATTTCCACCCCAGGGACCTGGGTCATGTAAGGCTAAGAATGTCTTCTTTCCTCCCCACAGCAGGCTCTGGTCCCACTTTCAACACTCCCAGGCTTTCCCACTCCACTGGCTCTGCACAGGTAAGCAGGTTGGTGGACACACAGAATTCAAAGACTTGATGTCCCCCTACCCATCCTCCCTCCTGACTCTACACCTGACTTTTCCTGCTAGAGAAAAGTTGTGCAGATTGCAAGACCCATGGGTACCTTATGGCCAGCCTGAGGCAGTGGGGCACTCAGCCTTCCCCATTAAACACCTCCACCCTGAGCTGAGCCCAGAGAGGGACCAGTACATGTGCCTCATTGCAACACTCAGGTGCTGATGCACTGGGTTTGAGCACTTCATAAAAAGATTGACACTGATCAGCTTGATGATCAGTTGTAATGGAAGGGAAATCTAGAATAAGTTTGGTTTTCTTAAGTTACAACATAATATTTCCTATATATATAAATTCTGCATAGCAGTGAAGAAACCAGGAGAGCCAAACATACTTCATCAACTCAGGGTCCTCCTTGTCATCCTTGGTGGGCGCCACCTTGAGTCCACTCTTCTTGGCACGTGGGCAGCCTGACAAGCTAGTTTTGAAACAGGAGAAATGCCACCTCAGTCCCAGAACAGCAGCTCCCTTACCATCAACCCCATCCCATCCCCTTGGGCTCTGTGACCCCTGCAGGGCAGGAGGGAGCAAGGGCAGATCTGCCAGTCAATCAGTCATTTGGAGCACAGTCCACCAACACAGAGCCTTTGCACAGGGCAATAGAGTCAGGAATGGGAAGCATCTTCATGAGCCTCTAACCTTAACCCTTTGTCTTTTTCTCTCACTGCAAAGGGCCACCTGGCTGGGTTCCAGAAGTACCAACAATTCAGAGAGACAGAAGAGGGTTCCAGTTGTCAGCAACATTAATGGTGCCTTGTTCCAAACTTTAGAACTTTGTCTAGGACAGAGACCCCTACACCCCATCTTGATGCAGGCCCCACTTACCTCCGGTGTGAAGCGTAGTTCCCTGTTATGTGGCCAGAGCCGTCACAGCCTGGCGTGGGGCACCTGGAGGGGAAAGTGAGATGAGTGTGGAGCCCATGATGGTGTCCACCTCTCTGGGCCTGGCCCTTGAGGAAGCACACTGCTTCCCAGCCCAGGGCCCATGGGTAGCCACCCGCCTTTACCAGCGACACACCCAGCCTACTACTGCCAACGATGAGCATCCACAGGGTCATCTTGGGGCCTTAGCACTTTCCCCATTTGCCCGAAGACTGAGGAGAGATGCCCAAGGGACCCAGCTCTACACCAGGACACTGTATCCAAGAGCAAAGATGGGCTCCAGCTTGGCTATTTATATGGCTCTCACCCGGACGAGATGCATCCAGAGTACACCTGAGCTCTAACTTTACACACGAGGGCTCAGAAGGGCACACTTGCTCCTGAGACAGCTCTTCCCTCCCAGCTGCACTGTGGCCTGCTCTCAGGAAGAGCGCACTGTGGCTGAGGAGACACATGGGTGCTCACCGAGCACCTGCACGTGACTGCTGTAAAACTGGTCCTGTGCAGCGTGTGCAGAGCTCACATAACCAGGGACTTCTGTGGGGTGTTGGTCACTAGTACAGGGTAAGGAGGGAAGACACAAAACACAGAAGTCCAACTTCATATGCCCCAAAACGTTTGACAAACATATCACAGAACATGGTAAAATGACACCCTGATATTACAAGCATAGATGTTCTTATTTTCTCCCAAATGACAACCAAGAGAAAATGTGGGCCTTCATAGGGTTAGGGTGGGGAGGAGGGCAGACTCTGCAGGTGGGCCTGCCTCCCCTTTAGATCTGCTCTGCACTTCAACCCTTATGAGGGTGCCAGCCTGCAGGCCAGGTGAGCACTGTTCCTGACAGCACCAGGGAAGTACCTGGAAGACCTCAGGTGGACACTGAGGATGGTGGTCATTTGGTGGCAGACCCAGGATTCTAGGCAGAGATGAGTAGCACCAGTGGTGAGGTGCAGACACACTCATTGGCCCTGGTGAGTCTCCACCGGGCCCACGACACCCACAGGGTAGCATGACTTGACTGGAGGCAGGGCCATCCTGCACTCTGTGCTGAGCTTGACACAATAGCTCTTCCCAAGAGATGTGTTCAGGAGAAGACAGTGTCCACACCATCAGAAGGGCAGTTATCCTCTGTACACTCCTATGGGCTGTACAAGGTCAGCCATGGGAGCTGGAGCCCCCAGCACCCCTCCCTCTGCTTGCCTAAATAAGGCAGAAGAATTCATGCCTTATGGACATGCTGTGTTTGGGCAGCACATACTCTGATCCCATCTGCAGGCTTCAAGAGCAACCCTGTCCTGTGCAGAGCCCACCATGCCCTGCAGTTGTGTGGCTGCACCTGGACTCCTCACATGCGACTCCTGGGCACACAGACACATAGAATGGGGAACGAGTACCAGTGGGCTCTCTTATGGGACAGAATCTTCTTAGAGTCTTTGCATGTATTGAGAGAGAGACCACCAAAAGACTCATCTGCCCCAATCTGGCCAACTTGACCCCCACTCAGGAGGACAAGGAGCAAGAGCCCATGTACCAGGAAATGGAGACATGGAGGAGCCAGGCCACCATCACCCACAATCGCCAGGTCTCACTGTGGTCAGGAAATGTGTGGTCGCACTGTGGGAGACAGGCAATGGCATCCCAGAAAGACCTCCAGGGCAGAGAGTAACTCTGGAGAGTGGAGTACTCAGCCACTTGCCCACACTCACTGAGGCTGAGTGGTTCCCTACACATAAGGGAGAATTTTTGCTGCTATTTCTATAGAAGTTTTGTATTCTTCATAGGTTCTGTCTCAGGAGGATCCTGACCTCCCAGCAACTGTCTCCTGACAGGATCTTGCAAGTTTCCTCCGACAGCCCAGAGCATTGGCTTTGTCTGCATAACTAGCTCAAGCCCTTCCCTTGGAAAACCATGAAAACTGATCATCATGAGAAAGAAAGCAGAATTGGAAAGGAAAACAGAATATAAGAAAGATGACAAGAAAGAAGGGTGGTGGGGGAGCCCCACGGCTGCAGAGCTCAGTGCTCCCACTTTGGGTTTCCAGGCAAGGAGTGAATGAGTAAATGTGTGCGCCCACCAAGGTGCACACCTGCGTTCACTCCCAGAAGGAAAGCCAAGTGGGGCACACTCCTCCACAGGAGGGTAGAGACAAGGTTGCAGGGTGGTAGCTGGAGACCCAGGAATTCCAGTCCTGCCCTAAGCCAGCTCTGCTCTCGCCGAAGCCTTCACGTTCAGGCTCATCATCCCAAAGGCACCCTGTCCAGCTTCTCTCTGGCCCCCAAACTGGCCAAGGAGCCTTGACCTGGATTCAGGGCCTCCTAATATAAGTCTCACAAGAGCCAGTCCCAGGGCATAAACTGTGGGCCATGGCCTCACTTGGCCCTGGGATCCAGGATGAGGTCCTTGCAGATCAGGATCATGGGGTCTATAATGTCACAGTTCAGTCACAGGCATCAGAACCAAAGGAAACAACAGTTCCCAACTCCAACCCCAGAAGGACAGATACCTTGAAACCTCTGGGTGCCTGCCTCGTGTGTGCAGGACACCTTAAGCAGCTAGTTGGTGCCCACAGGGCCTGTCCTGCCATTTACTAGGGGCAGGGAGGCACAGAAGCAGAAAAGAGGCCAGCAGAGAAGGCAAGAGCAGGAAGCAGGTACCGCTGGGAGGTGCTGGGACAGTACAGAGCAGCTGAGGGTTGCAGGAGAAGGAGGCAAGAAGCTCTCTTGCATCATTGATTCCATTTCACTCAGCAAGAGCCACACAACCTGCAGCCACTGAGCCATGGCAGGACTTGCAAGCCTCAGCCAATTCTGGCCTTTCCCCAGACCTCTAGGACTGTGGGCAAAGCAGACCCAGGAAACCCTGCAGGGTCCTCCAGAGAAGGTAGGGAGGGGCCAGGGCTGTGTAAGGACCTGTGGCAGCCTTGGCTCCAGCCCAGGGGAGAAGCAGTGGCAGTGCCAGAGCAGGGCCACAGGTGGCAGCGCAGCCCCAGCCAGGCAGAAGCAGCCCTTCCTAGGGCATGCCCCCTGCCCCCTCCAGGAGAGCAGGGGCCAGCCCAGGTGGCATCTTGGAGAGAACCGACTTTGGCAGGAGCCTCATGAAGGAGAGAGCAAAGCAAGGGAACTGCCCAAGAGACAGGGTCAGGGAGCGCAAACATACTTGAGGTCAGCAGAGTGGGCAGCCATGAGGTTTCTGAGGCTCTTGTCAGCAAGAGGGCAACCAGAGAGGCTGAAAGAGAAGAGATGGGAACGGGGTAAGCCACAGAGGAGGAGCAGAGAAGGAGAAGAGGAAGACCCCCCAGAAAGCACCAGGGCCAGGCTAGAGGAGCAGGGGACGAACCTGCGGTGGGAGGCATAGTTCCCAGTGATGTGGCCACTGCCGTCACAGCCAGGGGTGGGACAACTGGACAAAGGAAAAAGAGCATCAGAACAGAGCGTGACGTGCACTGCAGGTGCCGCAGTGGGCGGCCAGGACCCTCCTGGCTGCCCCCAGCCCTAGGAGGAGAACCCTTGTCTCAGCCTGAAAGCTTATCCCACATAGCTTAACTCAAGAAGGAAAAGTTGGACTTGAAGTTAAGATGCCTCCAAAGCACAAGTGCTGAGCAGTTGCACGTGTGCCGTGTGCTCCTGTATGGACACGTAGGCCAGGGTCACTTCCAGCTTCAACTCCTGAACCAGCATGGCCTCTCCTAGGGACAAGAGCCTGGAGCCAGCACCCAGGGAAAGCCAGCCCTGAGGCAGAAGGGCAAGAGTGGGTCACCCTGGCACAGGTGCCAGGCATGGCTCTAGGGGAGGCGGTTTAGCGGTGGGGGGGTGAAACAGAGGCTCTAGCTGAGGGTGGAGACCAGGAAGTGAGCCCCAGGCCCAGGCAGGGATCCAGCTGTGGCCTCAGGGAGAGGGCTGGGCTCCTGTGAAGTTTCCCCTTGTGACTCCTTGATCCTCATCCTGCTCTGCTCTGCTCTGTCCTACTCTGCAGGCTGGCCAAAGACTCTTCCTGTTCTTAATGCTTTTGGAGGATCGTATTAATGTCCAGCAGAGCACAGCAGTGACAGGAAGTATCTGTTGCCATGAGGGCTGCCTGGCTGGAAGTGGTGGAGCCAGGCAGGAGAGTCCCTGAAGGGAGAAGACCAGCTGCCACAGGCGATGACCAGGCCTGCACCTCCCATAATGGAGGTGTAACAGCTTACGTGAGCAGCTCCTTCTTTATGTCCTTGGAGAGAAACTTCAGCTTGAAATTGGTCAGGGTGACTTCTCCTGGGTACTTCCGCTCTTCAAAGTTCTCTTCTGACACCTCCTGGTCATCTGCTTCAGAAGAAGCAAAAGAATGTGCTGCTGGCTCTGACTGCAAAAAACCAGCAGGGAGATGTTTTAACGGCTGGTGGGGAGGCCCGGGCACCCAACCCGGTGGGTGAGGGAGAGGGACCCTTCAGGACAATATCCAAGAGGCATTCCTGAAATCCTTGCCTTTTGGAGGAGGGAAAAGGTCCAGTTCCCCAAGGGAACACAGAGGGCAATCTGTGGCCTGGACCCTCCCCACACCAGAGCTCCTGGACCACCAGAGACAGGAATCTGCACTGCCTGACCTCAGGTCACCTCCACCAGGTCACCCCACAGGATGAACACCTGGGAGGAGAGCCCTCAGGGCAAAGGCAGGGCCCAGATGTCCACAGGCCCCATCAGGAAGCTGCACTGGTGAGCATGATTACCACTTGTTATGACTTGGTGACCCCCCACCCACCCACCCACCAGGTGTGGTACTTCGCAAGCCATCGGCTAAACACTAGCTCTAGAAGACTGTTTACCAACCCACAGGTGGGCAAGGAATAGCTCCTTCCAGTAAGGGCAGGGCTCTAGCAGGGTCAGGACAGCCAAAGTCCCGCAGGATGGCTGCACGGTTGCAGGGCTGGCATCAACTTGCCACGGGTCCCAGTGAATTATTCAGGCACTGCCCCCACAGACCTGAGAGAATAGCAAGTAAGAAAGTGCCCATGGGGCCAGGCAACTCGGGCAACTGGCAGTAGACCTGGTCAGAGGCTGGTGCTGCCTTTGCCTCCACTGAACAGGCTCAAAGAGACTTATTTGCTTAGCCAGTTGGAGCAAGCTCCTTGGCAGACACACCTAGCCTCAGGATGTGTGAGGGCTGCTCCTAGAAGCAGAGGGGAAGACATTATCCCAGAGGCCCATGGATACAAAGGGCATAAAGTACCTGGGACAGGAAGGATGGGATGCTCTGGCAACACGGGACCTCAGGCAATGCTGGCAGGAGGGCCTGAGTCAGAAATCCAGGACAGAGATAGAGGGACAGGAAGGGCCTGTCTCAGGAGGCACTTCTGGGGGTGACCTATGCCTAGGAAGTGGGTGGGTGAAGAGGCAGGGTTTGGGGATGAGCCAAGGCTACTTGCTACAGAGTGCATAACTGGCCACCACTGGTAGCACAGGCTTCAGTTGGGGGACCTCAGGACCTTTGAGACAGAGTCACCCTATAGATGATTGCTTATTCCTAGGGGTAAAGAAGTGACCCAAAAAGATGTATTAAGTAAGGGAGAAGAGGGGGGACCAAAGCAGCCCGGGGAGACCAGCACTGAGCAGGGGCCAAGGAAGGGGCAGAGGAGGGTTCAGGACACCCATTCACTGGGCCAAGAAGGCAGCTGGCTGATAAGTCATGGCCATAGGGTTGGAGGGGTGAGGAATGCAAGTATGCGGGAAGGAGGTGGTAGTGGTGCTGAGTCCTAGGAGTAGAGCATGAGTGTTGAAGCTTATAGACCTTCGGATAAGAGCTAGCAGCAGGGACACTGCCCAGGAAGTCACACCTGCCCCTGGCCCAGGCAGGACTTCTGCCCACCAAGGGAAGGAAACCAGCCTCAGAAAACCAGGCAGAGGCAGTACCAGGTGTGGCTTCCCTCCAAAGGGACCTCAGCCTAAGGCACCTCCTCCAGGACCCCAACACCTGATGGGGGCCATGTGACCTAGCCAGGGAGCCCAGTCTATCCCTCTGTAAAATGGGGTGATCCTGAGTCCCACCCATGGCAAATGAGGAGCGTGTCTCACACTGGATGGGCCAGGAGGGGTCCTTGCCACACCTCTCCACCTTGAGCACTTGGTTCCACGCCCTGCAGAGGGATCCCCTCCAGAGGAGCCTAGGAGAGGTAAAGGAAGGGGGCGCCCACAGGCCTCATGCAGCCTGTGTGCTCTTGGAGCTGGACTCTGCTCCTTGGGAGGCCTTCTCATGGGGAAAAAGCCCCAGTGAGCCCATGTCCAGGGCTCTTCATTTAACAGGTCAGATAGATGGATGATTGGAAAATGAAGTTTCCACAGCTCCAACACCAATGCTTGGGCTATTTTCTCTTGGGTTGGTCCTGGTCTTGGGGACTCAGGCCACTACCCGCTATAGAGTCCCACGCTCAAGAGGGGTCTGAGCCAGGAGTTTCTCACTATCTTGGCCCAAGGAGCCAAGTGGCTGAGCCCCTGTCTGGACAGCAGATGTGTCTTGCAGGTTAGTGGGAGGCTTACAAAACCAAAGAAGCCTGAACTTTCTCCAAATCATCCCCATGAAATCTGAAATAAGGCCCTCTCCTCCCATACTCTGGGAGCATCCACATTGGTGCTGTCCCTGCATCATGTCAGGTGAGAAGACCACCTCTGTCAATGGACAATGCTGAACATGGCTAAGCAGGAGAAACCCTTCCTGGAGGGCAGGCCCTGAGTCCCAGCTGCCCAGAAGGTGGAGGCTCCTTCATACAAAGGAAGGGACCCCACAACCCTACCAGAGCCAAGAGGCGGAGCCACCTAGAAAGTGATTACCCACTTGTGCCAGCCTGCCCCACACCCACCTCCTCAGGTTCCTCTTCTCGAAGGCGGCTAGGCTTGGTGTAGTCCAGGGGCCGGTCCCACTCATCCTGACGGGAGGCCTGGCTGGACTGGGGTGAGGTCATGGAGCTGCTGGGGGCACTGGTGCTGCTCTGGCGCTGGGAGGCATCGGGAGATTTGACACCTGGGCTGCTGCTGCAGCTGCTGCTGCTGGGGAAAGCACCGTCCCGCTGGCGGCGCTTGTGCATGCTCAAGTCCAGTGTTCCATTTTCATCCACCTCGATGTCCGCAGACTAGGTTGGAAGGTGAAACAATATATGTGAGAATCAACCCCTTCCACTTGCGCTTTCTGGTGCATTTTAATCAGACTCACAGAGAGCCCAGAACACTGGTTCCCATGGAAAGGAAGCAGAGCAACCAGAATAGATTACTGCAGAGAGGGAAGGACCGGCTATTGCTTCCTGACCACAGGAAAAGGAGTCTATGGTCCTTCTTGCTCCCTTCAGCACAAGCCAGTCCCTAGCTCAGTCCTTCCACAGCACACGTAACTCTCACTGGGGGCAGGCCAAGACCAAGAGTAAAGTTAAGTATGAGAGTTGTCAACTAGACCCCAGCTGTTCCTGGAAGCATCTCCTGCGAGGAGTGGGTGGGACTGCAGCCTCCTCGGAGGCTGCTGGGAGCATGCCCACCTTGCTGGGTAGGTCCTGTGGCTTTGTGCTGAGGTTCTCAGGCATCTCCCAGCAGCGGGTCGAGAGGTTCAGGATGGCGGTAGCGGCCATGTGTGCAGCCTCAGCATCGTGTGAGTAGTCGAAGCCTGCAGAAGAGGGTGGGGTGCTCCTCACATAACTACTGGGGGGCTGAGCCTCAGGGGATGAGGCCTTTGGGGAAGTTTTGGCTGCAAAAAGGGAACAACACCACTGACTTAGACAGGGACAGAGATGGCAGACGAGTGGGGCATTCTGGGGCCAGAGCACAGCCACTGCAATGCAGGCTTGGGCACAGCTGTCGCCCCTCCAATGCCCCCCAGCCCTGAGGAGACCTCTCATTTCCAGCCTGACCAAGATCTAAGCAGAAAGAGCAAAACCTTCCAAAGACATCCCAGCAGCCCTGATGTTCCAAGCAAAACTAATGTGTCCATTAGCAAGTGCTTGATGAGAGGTTGGAGAGTTCTGTGGAAAGGGTGTTTGGAATGTCACTCATGAGGGTCATTTTGTCACATGGTATCAGAAGGTGTCACAACATCTCAGCTGACTTTGCATCCCTAGTTAGTAGCTGCTGCCTTAACAAAGCAACATTAGGGACCAGACAACACAAAAGAGGGAATGAACTGTCTTCTCCCCAAAAATGTACTGGCCATAGAATTGCTCTTCCACATGATACAGAGGAACCACAAACACCAGTGTTTCCAGCTCTGGCTCTGGGGAAGGCTGCTGGAGGGCCCTGCCCAGCCTGCAGGCACCCAGGTCCCAGTCCTGGTGAGCAGACTCTCTCCACTACAGGGAGGAAGAACCTCCCTCCCAGGGGCAGCTCAGCAACAGCAGGAAACTCCTTCTTGCCCTGTCCACACCCACTGGGAGGCACTGATCCTGGTCACCAGTGAACTGTGTGCTTTTCCACCTCACATGGGTTTCCAACACTGACAAATGACAAGGAGGCCACAGCAGTGACCCCTGGGCGTCTGAAGTTTCAGACCTCTACCTCAGACCTCCTAGCTCCTCAGAGCATGGGCCCCACCCTCCCAGGAACAAAGACAAGAGTGATTCTCCCCAACTTACATTGGAAGGCTTTGGGTGAGGTTTCGCTGGTCTGAATCTTTGGGGCAAGCATACGTTTGCCAAAAACCTGAGCGTCAAAACTTGCGTAGTCAAAGGTGACCTTGGAGAACTTCTCCAGCTCCTTGGCCAAGTTAGCCCTGGGTGTGGCAGGAGCCACATTGGGCCGGTAGCTCCCATAAGGAGGGACCTCAAGCTGCTTCACAAAGCACATGGGCCTGGTGTAGAACAGAGATCAGAGCCTGTAAGGGACGGGGACACTATGCCACCCTCCCCCATCCTATCCAACAGCCTAGGCAGGGACCCCACATAGACCATTGAGAATAGAGACCCAGGGAAACACCCCCATATCCTGCCCCTGAAGACCATCAGAATGTCAGCTCCCAGGGGAAGGGCCCTGTGGCAGGTCTGTGGTCAGTACAAGGAAGGACTGCCCACCAGGAGGTAGCAATAGGAACCTGCAAGGAACAGCACCACCTCCTCATACAGAGGGTACTAGCCAGAGGAAATGACCTAAAACTCCTTAGTTCAAATACAGTTGGCCAGCCCTTGGCAGGGAGCCCGGCTCTGGCATAGTCCAGCACAATGGTAGGCCACTACATAGCAGAACAACCTAGCACTCCAGCAAGGAGACCATCAGGGTATCTGGGGGGACATCAGCTTGGAAGTAGCAGCATGGCCTCGGACCCAACTGGACCCAGATCTCCCCTCAGGCAAGGACTTAGCCCTTAGTGGACCTCTTCTCAAAGTTGAGTTAAGACAGCCCATGAGGGTCTGCTAAAAGGGTCAGCAGCAGGCACAAAAAGGCCACAGAAAGTTTTCAGTTCACTGAAGTCCATGGAGAGTTCTTGGGAAAAGGCTTGAACAGAAAGGAAGCAGAAAGGGAGTAAGTACAGAACAGTAAGGAAGCAGGAAGGCTATGGGAGGCAGGGAGTGAGATCAGTAAGCACAGAGGGACTTCTGAACCCGTTGGCTCAGAGGTGGGAAGAGAAGAGACAGCACCAGTGAGCACCCAGCAATCCTTGTCCCCATCTGGACTGACCACTGACTTCAGTGATGTGTTAGGTCTGAAAGTGGGTGAGGGCCTCCAAGCACGGGCACTCTAGGAACTTGAATGTGGCCAGAGAAGAGAGGCACCAGGTGGCCTGCCACTATCCGGCCAACTCTCAGGGCCAGATGCCAAGAGTATGGGACGTGCCCAGTCCCAGAAAGGAAGGGGCCCAGGATGGACTGGCCCAGCAGTGCCTGGGGAGGCTGCAGTATGTGGCCACTGGGCTCAGTAGGGACACATCAACTCTGACCTTAGCATCTGTGCCACTTTTGCTTCGGCCAGGCTTCCGCTAGGATCTTTAGTCTTGGGGTCATAGACACCAGGGAAGTTTTGCAAAGTCTGTCCTCATATCCCAGGCTAGGACCTCAAAAATGTGGGCCAGATGGAATCAGCAGCCCAACAGGTAGTCCTCTGCCCCTGGCCAAGTGCCCCTTGACTGCAGGTCAAGTGCTCACCAGAGACTGGGGAACACATCATGTCTCTGAAGTCTGACAAGAACTTTGGAGTTCCAGAGGTGGACAAATATGTCCCAGTCCCAGGGGGAACAGCCTCCAAGTTTGGGGCCTGTTCCTCTTCCTGACCTCACCTGGCATTATACCCAGGATGTTTTCATATTTTATCAGTGACTTAGATTCTGTCAGGGAAAGGATCAAATTAGCAACTGCTAGGACGCTGGAACGAAGAGCAGAGTATGGAGGGAAGAAGCTGTTTCAAACCATCTGAGAGTCAGCCAGTGGGAACATACCAGCTGGGACCCGCAGGGCTATAAGAGCCCATGGATGGGACATGAGCACACCCACCCAGAGCAGGAACGTTGAGCCCTGCCCCAGTCAGAGATGCAATGAATGGGGCCACTCCTTCTGAGGGGCACTCTGGAAAGGCCAATCAAGGGCCAGGGTGTGGCACAGCCACGGTTGGCAGCCAAGATCTTCTGACTGGGACTCCACAGGCCCATGCCAGGAAAGGCAGAGGGCAGTAGCCATGGGGCCCTGCAAAGAGGTGGCAATACTGTGCCAGCCTGGGCTTGGCCTCTGCTGGGCTTGATGGCCTGTCTCCTGCTCTCTTGTCTGGGGAGATAGACATGGAACAAGGATAGGAGTCAGAGACATATGAGCAAGCTCTGGCTCCTCAGAGAAATTGGGATCAGCAGGGGCGAAATGAGTCAGTAGTGCCTCTTGGCCCAAGGACTTGGCCCCACCAGTGGAAGACTGTGGTTGAGAACAAGGCTCTGACAACAGGCTAGTCAGGAGGTGTAACCTTGGGAAAGTGCCCAAACCTCTGGCTTTATCTGTGAAACCCACTTCCCAGGGTCACCTGTATGGAGGGAACTAAGCAGATACATTCTGGTGGTCTTTCAGAGGGTCCCTGCATTGATGAGAGTATTCTACACATGCATATACACATGCAGTTGCACACACATGTAAATGCATCATGGATGCACACATCCACACAGGTGTGCAAACATAGAGGCCTATATGCACACAGGCCCACTGCTGTCTCAGATGCTCAGGAGGCAGTGCTAGGAGCAAGGCCTTCACCCTCCCTTCTCCCTTGCATTAGGGTCTATCCTAGGATGGGAAGACAGACAGGACAGACAGGAATTAGTGCCATGGTGCTTCCTGGCCATCCATTGCCCTTGGCTGGTATGGTCTTCTGTTTCCAAATAGGAACAGGGCCTTCTCTGCAAAAGGGTCCCGGAATAGTCTCAGTGATTGGAGCGGGCACCTTGGGGAGAGCAAGGCAGAGCAGCCTGTGCCCAAGGCCAGAGTGGCCACGCAGTGTTTGCATGTTGGCTGAGGGTCTGGTGAGTTCTGCAGCAGGGGATTCTCCTGGGGGCTGAGTGTATGCACCACACCACATCTCAGAGGAGGCTGAGAACCCCTGCAGGCACTGGGGAGGACCCTTCAGTTCTGCAGTTCATCTCACCCACCTGAGGATCCGATCTGAATTGGAGCTATTCTTGGAAGGATCTCCTGTCTGCGGTGGCTGCTTCTCATGAGATTTGGCTAATTTTTCAGCAGCAGCAATGGGACACCCAGACAAACTACAGGAAAGAAAAGGAAAGAGATCTGAGCCTTTTCCTCCAAGCCACGCTGTCCAGGGTGGCCAGATGTGTGGGTCTGGGAGCAGCATCATTCAGACATGAGAGCTCCAGATGTGTTCCTGACTCACATTTCCACAGCACAAGTTTTCTCTCTGGCTCTGTCCTAAGCCCTCAAAGTACAAATTGCTCAGTTTTTGTTTTGGAAAATTTATGCCAGTGACACACAAAAATGAAACGCATACTAAAGGGAAGCAAAGCTCAGACAGAGATACCTCCTCTGCTAGGCCTGTCCTCTGACTTGCTCCTGTCACTCACCAGCTCCAGGGTCAGACTGGAACTGTCTCTGGCTGATGTTTGTAAACTGACTTGGGGGAACCAAGGGCCCCACTCAGATCACAACCTGGGTGCTGTGTCCCTGGAAGATTCTGGACCTTCCCAGAAAATGACCAGAATCGAGACAGAGCAGTTCCCCTGTCAAAACTGGGCTGACAGTGAGCTCAGGAGCCAGCTCTAGGTCATAGAGGGTGACACAATCACATGGCTTGGGATCTTGGTCTCTTTTCCAGTGAACAGAGTTGGAGAGCTCTGGCACTTCCCCCAGCTGACTGTGCCCACTGGGGCCCAGGCCCATCCTGTCCAGTATGGCCAAACATTGCTCTCAGGTGAGCTAAAACCATGAACCCCTCTCATGGAGGGAGATGACCAACAAGTAAATATAGGCAGTGGCCTGGAAGTCTCATGTCTACCTGGCCTCTGCACTTGCTCAGAAAAGCCCAGAGTACAGCCCCAGCCACTGAGCTTCCTGCTGTGTCCACATTTGTCCCTCTACACATTAACAGAGGTTTACCAAATGCTCAATACACAAATCTCCATCTGGCCCTCTTCACAAGTGTCAGACTTTTCAAAAGAGGCACATGTACACTGCCAGCTCACAGGAGTGTGGGCAGCAACTCCAGCAGGGGTGCAGCTCCAGGTGCCATTCTGCCCATACAAAGGCCCCTCGAAACCCTGTAGGCCCTAACCTTGTGCCCACTATCCCAAGCAGTGCAGGGAGGCTGGCTTCACTCAGGGGCTACATATCAGGTCATAGTCTATCACAGGTGAGGGTTCAAGGTCAGGGTGGGGACACACTGCAGGCCCAGCCCAGATTCCCCACCACAGCCTAGATCAACCCAGGTACCTTCTATGTGTGTTGCGGTTGCTGTTCACATGGCCCTGGCCCGTGCAGCCAGGAGTGGGGCACTTCAGCACATTCTCATGCATGGCCAAGACTATAAGAAAACCAGAGAAGGCAGAGAGCAATGATATGGCATTGGGGGAGCACAGCCCAAAGAGGGTACTGGAGCCCTGACTGAAGCCTGCAGCTTTGTAGGCAAAGAGGAGCCACAGTGGCTTGAGGCAATAACTCAGGGTGGCTCTCCCTGTAGAGCCTGCAAACATGAGCCCACCCTCAGCCAGGTGAAGCGTGTCCCTTCACCATGGAGCCTGCCTCCGGGGTCAGAATTTAGAGTCCACTTTGAAACCTCTCATTTTTCTGTTTTGTAGTTCTGGGCTTCCAACCTGAAAGCAAAGGCTCCACCTTCCCACTCAGGTGTCAGCCCCTCCAATCCTGCCAGCCTGAGTCTGTGCAACCTCCTGGGGCTCTGATCAAGACTGGCATCTCCAGGGGAAACTGGGCAGGTTGCTGTCCCAGCCATGTCATAGCACTAAATTTTGGGCTTAGGCAGTTTGAGGGAAACCCAAAGGCACAGGGCTCTGGATAGGCTGCCCCTCCCACAGACACCTCCAAATACCCTGAATGGAGCTACTCACTCTCTGGGGGGATCCTATCCTTATGGGGACAGCCAGACAGGCTACGGTGGTGAGGGTATAACCCGGTAACATGGCCAGTGCCATCGCAACCTGGTGTTGGACACTTGATCTCACGCTTCTCAGCTCTTGAAGCATCTGAAACACACAAGACACACCATATAGAGCCGAGGCTGGACAGGGGTTGTGAACAGGGAGGTGCAGGGAGGCAAGACTGCCCAGAAACCCAAGAGGAACAGGAGCTGGACAACAGGTGCCCCTGGAGAAGCCAGTCCAAAGCGCAGGGGCTTCTGGTTTCGACACCACAAACAGGGTAGGCAACATTTTGAAGAAAACCTCCCATGTGGGATGGAGTGTCTACCCCTCCCGCTGGGTGTGGAGCATGTGAGCAAGCTTCCGAATGGCAGGGGAAGTCAGTTTGCCTCCCACTGCCAAGAGTATCCTTGGAATTCAACAAAATGAGGAGGACCAAGCTCAAGAAGCTTATCCACAGCTGTGTATGCAGAATTCCACACCAAATCTCAGTCCTTGGCTTCCTCTGGCCTCTGCAGGTCCAGGTAGGTCATTATTGAGTGTATTGGAAGAGCCTCAAAGCACAGCACATCTCAGAGATGCTCCTTCTGGATGAGCCACCCTTCAGGAAGACAGGAAACCCCAGAACCAAGCTCAGAGCCCCAACTCAGAGGGCAGGCCTGCATCAGGCCCTAGAGGCCTTCCAAGTTAGAATGGGCTCCCCAAGCCACCACTGTCCCAAAGCAGGAGGATGTACTTCTGTCCCCACAGGCTGAGAGGGCTTTCTGGTGCCCGTAGCTCCGCCACCATGTCCCTTGGATCCATGCAGAGTACCCCTACTTCAGACGCAGGTACTCTGCCTCTATAAGTCCCTCCACATATGAACCAGGCTGCCCATGGCGTCTGTGTTGCCTGTCAGTGTCCCTCCAAAGCAAGCCCTGACCTACAGGCCTGCAGCCTGACAAGCCCAGGCCCCCCAACCTGTCCCTGAGTCTGCCCCACCTTCAGGTTATGTGTCCTGGTGCTCAGGCCCCAAGTTCTGAGCCTGGCAGTGCTGGCCTCCATCTGGGCCCCCAGAAAGTAACCCCAATTTGTGTCACCAGAAGGGTATCCCATCAAGAGTCACTGTCCAGGTCCACCCCGTGCTGAATTCATATCCCTGCCTGTGCCCCCTCATTATCTGTCCCCCTGGGCTTTTCTTATATGTGTGGGTGTTCCCAGAAATCGTATTCCCTTGTCTCCACCCACTGACTGTGGTGCTCGGAGCTACCTGTCACTCCAGGCTGTCTCCGGGTGATCCAGTTATGTCTTCCAGGGTTCCCCCTTGTACATGTCTCTTGCCTTTTTGGTTCCTGACTCCAGTATCTGAATCAACCCCAGCCCTCATCTGCCTCCTTATCTGCCTCACCTCTAGTGTCAGCTAACCCTTCCCAGGAGCGGACAGTGGAAGGGCACAGGGAGTACTACTGCCCAGTCCATCCAGAGAAGACAGCCTGGCCTAGGATAGGAAAGAGGAGTCAGCAGTCAGGGCAGCTCCCTGTCTTAGAGGCCAAATTCAGGCCCAATACAGAGCCAGCAGCAGGCTCCTCCCTCAGAAGAGCAAGAATCAGACGGACATCCCTTGCTCCCTGCCTGGCCCTTCTCACACATCTCAGCCGCGTGTGTCTCCCGGACCCCTGCACACAGTGGGGGTCCCCAACCCTCACCCACAGTCCTGCCCCATCTGCTCTTCCGTCCCCCGTCACCACATCTGCGGCACCATGGTCTCTCCCTCAACCTCTATCTCCACGCCTGGAAACCAGGAGGGAGGTGGGTGTGCAGGGCAGGTCACTGCCAGCCTACCTTTACTGTAGCAGCTCTTCCGCACAGCGTCCAGGGGCTTTGCCGACTTCCCTGGCTCACCTGGGCCCAACTGACCCTGCTCAGCGGACGGGCAGCCTGGCTCACAGACGGTGCGCACCTGTTCGGCCTTCAGGGCGATGGCCTGCTCCAGAAGGCCCAGGTTCCCTCGGGTCATCATGTCATACATCTCCGACTCATCTGTGACTGCCGACTTCTGGGACCCCGCGTCTTCCTCCTTGTCGTCATCAGAGCGGACCTCCACAATGACGGAGTACTCAGGCTTGGGACTGGGCAGCTCTGGGTGCCGGGGCTCAGGGGACTTCTGGGCAGAGTTATGGGAGGCATCCTCCTCAAAGATGACATCAGGAGTGGCCGCCTCCTCCCCCTCCTCCTCCCCTTCCTCTTCTTCCTCCTCCTCCTCCTCCTCTTCCTCATCCTCCGCATCCTCCTCCTCCTCCTCTTCCTCCTCTTCCTCCTCTTCTTCCTCCTCATCCTCTTCCTCCTCCTCATGGCCCAGGACACCTTTCTGCTTGCTGGAATCCTCACTGGCCACATCCTCCAGGGACTGGGGACACGGCTCCTGGGAACGCTCATTGGTGACTTCAATGACTTCCTCTGCATCCTCTGGCTGGATAAAGAGATCTTTCTCACCCTCGTCGCTGGTGGCCCCCTCCACAACCTCTTCCTGAAGCAGGTGCAAAACGCTGGGGCCCGTCTTGACTACCTGGCCCGCATCCTCCCCCACCAGGGTCTCTCCAGCAATTTGGCCCAGGTTGAGGAGAGAAGTTGCGATGATTCCCTGGCAGCTGCTGTAGCTGCCCTTGGAGGAGCCAGTGGGGCTGCCGATGGGGTTATGTCCAAAATGGGACTTGACAGGGCTCCTTCCTGCACAAAACCAGAAACGCCATGGGGGCTGGAGAGTGTCAGGGGTGGATCCAGGTCTCTGGCTCCCAGCAGCAGCCCAGCCTGCCCCACCCACCCTCCCTCAGCACAGCCCAGGAGATTGGGAAGTCAGAAGGGGGTGCCAGGTGTGGTTGCTCCTGCCAGTCCTCCGCCTGAATCTGGAGATCATGGACAACTTGTTAGAAGGTGGGTCATAAGCCACTGCTGCATTTTTAAAGTCAAGTATTACTTTGATATTTTGAATTCATGTTTTTCTCCATTACATTTTATACAAAGGAGCTTAAAGAGTAAATCGGATTTTTAAAAATTATTTCATAATTGAAAAGCATTTGTATTTTTAAAGGATTAAAATTTAAATATCCAGCCACAATAACTAAGGTGTGGTCACTACAGGCAGACCCTGTGGGACTTGGGACAGCACTCCTGGCACAGTAGGAGCCATTCTACCATCACGTGCACCAGGGCAGATACTCTGGTCACAGTGCCCAGCCCAGGACATTGGACACAGGTGCTCCTCTTCCAGGAGCAGGCAAGTCAGGATTTTTCCACCTGGAACACAGGCTGGCTTGGCTCCATGGGCCCCTTGCTCACTCCAGAGTCCCAGGGAAAGCCAAGTAAGAGCCCAGCCTGGATCTCTCCCACAGTAAAACACTCCATCCCCAGCCCTCAGAGTCAGATGACCCCAGATACTCTGGGGATGCCACCGTTGGCCTGGAGCTTCACCCTGACCCTAGACTCCCCAGGTCTGCCAGGACTCCTGGGAATGATACAACTCAGGGACCACATTTACCCACATTTACCAAGGGCTGTACCCCCATCATGACCGGCCATGGTGGACCCCAAGGGAAGCAGGCCCCTCAGCCTCCACTCTCCCCCTCTCAGCTTCCCCAGGCACCACACCTGCAGAGGCCCCACTCAGTTCCCCCACCTAATGCTTAACCTGAGGTGCCTCCTCAGCACCTGCCCTCAGTGTCTGGGGACAAGTGGACCCAGCCCAGGCAGCTCTTCCCGAGGGCCAGGCAGGACACTCTTCAGGAGCTACCCACAGAGACGCAGCCTGCGAGGCTCTCTCTCGTGCCCCACGTGCGTGTGCACGCAGGACTTCACCTCTCCCTGTGCGGTGTTCGCACACACCACAGACCGTGTGCCCTGGGCAGACTCCCCCCAGGAAACCAGCACAGGTCAGGACAAGACAGGCCTTGTTCCCAGGAAGACTCCCCCTCACTCAGCGTGAGCTCCCCCCACACAGGCTGCATTCTCCAGGCCACACTAAGCGCCCTTTATTCAGAGGAGAAAGCGACAAAGCACCTTCAGCTGGCTCCGGACGATGAATCTCCTCCTGTCCCGACATCTCAGCCTCGGCCTCCTCCAGAGTTCCTTCTGATTCATCTGAAACAGAGGCGTCCTTCACCTCGGCCTCCTCACTGCCATCGCTGTCCACACTGTAGCCCTCGTCCAGAGCCAGCTTCAGGGGGTGTGACTTCCTCTTGGACACCAGGTGCTCGGCCTCAGCGCCCTCCAGCTTCCTCTTCTTGGCCAGTGGGCAACTCTGTAAACTGGAAGGGACAGAAGGGAGGGGAGAGAGCCAGGTCAGGGTCGTGGGAGGCCTTAGAGGCCTGTGTGAGCAGCCCCCTCTGCAGTCACTAACCGGAAGCCCCAAATGCAGATGTACTTGAAATTTCACATCTAATTATGTACATTTAAAGTTTCCAGGGTTTGGGGGTGTAGCTCAGTGGTAGAGCACTTGCCCAGCACGAGCTGGGCCTTGGTTCAATCCCCAGTTGCATGACAATGGGCAGCCACATCCACCTAGAACAGGACTCCGGGACCCTCAAGGGCTGCTGGCCCAGGCTGCTCCTCACAGAGGGGCCCATGAGACCTGAGCCACATCCCACATGCTCTCAAGCAGATCCTGGCCGTCTGCTCCACCCTAGCCTTCCCCTCACCTGAGACCGCTACACCCACACCCACCCTGTGAACCTGCACAGCAGGGGACACCTGAGGCGAAGCTGACCACATGGGGTGACCACACTGATAACCCAGAAGCCCACACCATCTCCACTGCGTGCCAGGCCTGTTCCAAACTCTGCTCACAAACACACCCAGTTCTCACAGCAGCCCCAGTAGGAAAACCAGGGTGCAGAGCGCAGTGTATCTAGCTGCCAACCTGGCAAGCTCATCCTCCTCAAGGGCCCCAGGAACATGGTCCAATAGGAGGGCTATGGCTCAGAAGGGTGGGAGTCGGCCTGGCCCCAGGCTACAGAAAGAGATGGAAGGGTCTAACCCATGAAAGGGTCCCAGGCAGGGGAAGGGCTGCCCCTGGCGAGGCAAAGGCTGTTTACCTGCGGTGCCTGGAGTACTTGCCCCGGACATGTCCAGATCCTGTGCATCCTGGGGTGGGACAGCTGAGGAGACAAGCAGGAGAGGTCACCTCAGGCAACAGGATCTGGGCTTAGGGCCACCCTGGTCCTGACTCTTGAGGAGAGGAGATGGCCTCCCAACAGCTCCTCACAGCATGGCCCATGGCAGTTTGTTAAAAATTAGTGAGCTAACTCACCCCATTTAAATAACAAAATGACTGGTTACAGTTCTATGAGCATTTTAATTAAAGTTGTGTGTGAACCAGAGCAAGGCCTCTAATGCTGGCATCTGCTGGACACCTAACTTCTCCCATTCCAGGCCTTCTGCCAGCTGCCACCAGGCTTCCAGGTGCTTCAAGACAGAGCTCCTTGAGGGGTCCCAGGACACATCAGCTCACTCTAGAGCAGGCCCTTCACTTGTCTGGGCCAAGTCCAGAGTACAAAAGTTGGAACTCTTGATGGCTATCACTGACTCTATGGCCTGTGGCCACTGAGGACATAGTCCACACTCCTGCCAGGTGAGCTGAATGAGGACTGCTAGGCAGGCTGGACCCAAGCCAGAGACCCCAGCTGGCAACAGAGACTCTACTCCAGCACCTTCAGCTTGGTGTGGGTCCCAACTTCCCACATAGAGAAGGGAAGCCAGGAGAGCCAATGAGCAGAGCTGCCCCACTATCTGCAAGGACTTTTCAACTGTGTTAGGAAAGGCAGCTCCCAGCCCGGGGCTGGCAAGTACAAGGGGTCAGAGGTAGGCCTCTGGGTTCCTTGCCCTCAGTCATTACCTGTCTCCCAGCATGACAAAATTAATAGGAACCTGTGGGCACTGACCTCCTCACCCAACCAAGGCAGCAGGAACATGATTTTGTAGGTTCCCTCCTGGAAGGGCAGCTAAAACAGGGCATTTCTTCCCCAAGCCTGCAAAGGGAGGGAGGTGGGGGCACAACTCTACCTAGGTCCAGATAGCCCTGATAGTGTCTGTGCAACTGAGCATGGCCTAACTGCAACCTGGAGCCCAGCTGATTATGCGGCCCACATTCACCAGCCTTGTCGGGGAATCACCAGAACTGTCTGTGGATCCGAGTCACAGCCTAGGGCTGAGCCTGAGGCAACCCCTCCCCCACAGGCCACCACACGCCCTGCCCCCCACCTCTCCCCCGTGCTGATGCTCAGTGTGCTAAGAAGCAAGCAAGAGGCTGAGGAAGGAAGGAGGGGAAGGGTGGGGAGGATTCGTGTTGCAGTTTCCTTCCCAGACAGAGGGGAGGCCGCTGCCCCTGGAGGCCCACACTGGCTCTCACTCTCTCAAGAAATAGCTTTGAGACTTTTCACAAAAAGCTCCTTGTTATTGAGGATTTGAAGCTGAGGTCCCAATTAGTCGATTAATCACTGAGTTAATCAGGCAATTAGGCGACAGCTGCTGCGGAGGCCTGGGGGGCACCGCACTGCCCCACACACGTCACCTGCTCCAAGCAATCCCTCCACCCGGTGCAGAAGAGCCCTGGTCTCCAGCCAGGTGGACTGGCATCTTCCCATCCTGCCACCAAGGGTGAGGGTCCCAGCTGTGGGCCCAAGTGCACGGAACTGGCAAGGGCCACTCTGGGACAGAAGTGTAGGGAGGAATGGGCAGAGCCCACATGAGACCTGCCAAGGCCTCCGGAAGCTGAAGTGGCAGCTGACAACAGCTTTGAGCCTCACGGTTTATACCGGTTCACCCTTGAGAATGCATGGGTAAGCACCAGGAGCACATGGGGGCACCAATAGGGTGTCTATAGTACCTCCATGTGATCAGGTGCAGGGCCAGTGAGCAGTTGCAAAGGCTTAGACCTCCAGAGCCTCCTGTACCCACTGTGGGAAGAGACAGGCTCTGTCAGGCCCTCCCCAGCACCTGGAGGTGCCCACGTGTGCTCACAGCACCCAGCAGCAAGCCTCCTGAATGCTCCAACCCAGCCCCATGCAACAGATGCTGGTGTCAGTCATCAGAGTTGAGCACGTAACTGGCATCGTGGCAGAGGGCCTGGCTGGAGGCCACCTCTCAGCAGGCACCCCAGACCACAGCCCTGAAGGGCCTCAAGTGAACTATAGGCATCAGAAACCCAAGCTGGGAAAGGGGCCAAATCCCAGCTAGGAGCCCATGCTTTGGCTACTGCCCTTTGAAGAATCTGTCTTCCCTCCCACCCTGGGGCAGCAGAAGGTTCCCACACTACCTGTGCTCCAGGTGGGAGCTGGTCCACTAGTAGTTCAAAGAATAAGTCCCTCAGAAGTGGAAGGGACCAGATCTTCGCCCTTGAAGACAGCCCTGAGTAGCCCAATGACATGTCTTGAAGACACTAACCCTATCCCTAACCCTGACCTCCAAGAGAGTCCCAAGTGACTCTGCTGGGCCCAGCCGAGTACGAACAGCCAGTTCTCCCTCGGGTGTGTAGAGAAAACATCGAATCCCTGTCTTCTCCCGAGAACTGGAGTGTTCATTTCGGGGCTCAAGGAAGATTCATTGTCCCAGAGGCCAGAGCACCATAGGTCCTGCTTGCTCAGGGCCAAGCCCCTTGCTCACCCCATAGCAAGCCCCTGCTGCCACCCAAGAGCCAGCATCTTCCTGGGAGCTCTCCCTGAGCCCTGGGGAGCCCATGCTGGGAGTCCAGGTCTAAGGCTCTGATCCTGAGCCCTGCACACTGGGCTCCCCAGGCAATTCTCCATAAGCTCACCAGCATGGCTGTTTGCCCCCAGGCATGATGTTCCCCTCCCAGACACAGCTCAGTTCTCTGTTCTGACACAACAGCATGAGGCCCCCGAGGACAGAGTCTCATTACCTTCTGATGGGAACGCATGGTGGACAGGTCCTGTGGGGAGCAGCACAGGTCAGCTCCTAGATGCTCCCACCCTGTCTGATGTACACAGCAGAGAGTCTCCTGGCCCCTACACAGTGGGCCGATTCCTTGACTCAGACACAGTTTGATTTTACCATAAGCATCGCTTCTCAAAAATGAAGAATTGCCAAAGAAATTGTTGCTAAAACTCTAGATGCAAGGTATTTATCCCCGGTTTCTCCCCAGAAAAGTTTATGGGTATCACTAGTAGCACGTAACCAGGTGGAGAGCACAGGCCAAACGCAGGGACGATCCTAGGTGCTCACCAGCCTCATGCGCTCTGCCAGACCACTAGGGAGGGCTAGCAACAAGCACAGCCATTTGAGTCACTTTTCCTTCTGCTCTGGAAGTTCATTCAAAGCCTGAGTGTCCTCCCTTGGCCTCCTCACCTGGGCCTCCCCTTCCACCTGTGTCCAGAAGGGGTCCCCAGGTGAACACCACCCCCTCCTGGGCTCGGCCCTTCAGAGGTGACTCCCCTCCTGGGAGCTGGCTAGGCACTCCAGGGAATGCCTGTTCTGGGCACCCCTGGCCTTGTGGGGTGCCAGGCAGCCTAGGGGTGCCTGGTGTGGCTGCAGCTCCCTCACACCTCTTAGACCCAGGGTTAACCTCCAGCAGTATACAGCTCTGGTCCAGTTCTGGTTGGATGCAGCTTAACCCTGAGGAGGCTGAGCTTACACACCTAACAGACAGGACACCAGGCAGCACTTTCCAGAGAAGCCCTGAGCCTGGGGCTGCAACCCACAGCATCCCAGAGCCTGGGACCCAAAGCAGCCCTCCCCCATTTCTCCTCCATCGCTGGCTTACAGTCCCAAATGCTGGAGGGACACTAGCATCCTGCTCCACCTCTGCCCAAAGCTTATGGAGTGACCTTTGGGTTTTCCTGATTGGCAGAAGTCATTCACTCAACCACTGTGTGCTGAAGAATAGACAGTTCCCACCCCATTGGTTCAGTTTAGTGAGAATCTTTACCTTAAGCAGTGAAGGAAGCTCTCAGAACTGCCAGCTGTACCCAACCACTGCTAGATCTCAGTGCATGAGACTCCCATGGCCATCTCAGGTCCCCCAAGACTCAGAATGTGGAAGACCCTATCTCATTTATGGTCAAACTGAAGCATTTGTGAGATTCACCAGGAATCACCTACAGCTAGTTTTGGGACATGGTGACCAGCACTGGGTCCCTGCCATGAAGCTGGGCCCCTCATGGTGGACCAGGACAGAGCTAAGGAAGGCAACAGTAGGGGTACACATAGCAGAAATGACACAGGGAAAGCAGGGTCTCTAAGGACACCCAGAACATCTCCAGGTCATAGGCACACGGGAAGTGTAGGGCCAATAGGAAAAGTTCCTCACCTGAGGTCGGTGCCTGTGGTCTCTGGGGGTCCTGGTAAGAGAAGGAAAAACAGGGAAACACATGTGAGACTTGGAATTTGGAAGCCATTTTGCCCTCAGAGCTCACCATAAGTAAAGCGGCCAAGGGCCTACAGAAAGGTAAACCAGAGCAGCAGTGAGCTGCTCCTCCAGCATCCACCTCTCCTGACCTCTAAGAACATACTCCAAGGCCAGTGAAGGGAGTGCTGCCTCAGTCACATTGCTCACTCCAGACCCTCCCTGGGAGGTTTTGCACAATGGATTTGATCCTCTCTGGACCCTCCAGGTCCAGGGTGATAGTTCTTTCTACTTGCAGAAAAGTGTTGGCTTTCAGCAGAAGGCACAAGCCACCAGATCAGACTGGACAGAGAAGACAGATGGGCAAGTGACTGATCCCTCCAGTGATGAGTACTGGCTACAAAGAGGTGCAGGGGTCCAATCAGGGCAGGCATTCCTAAAAGCCCAGAGTTCCTAGACACTCTGTGGGGTGTGACAGGAAGCCCCAAGGGACCCAGGAGGGGAGACTAGCCAAGGCGTTGGGGCTCAGTCCTAGCAGGGTGAGCAGAGTCTCAGCCCCCTCCTCCCACCCACAGTCATATCCAACGAACTCCCACTCCCCACAGTACCAGAACTAGCCTCTGGGGGAGCAGTGGCCTTTCATCTCCAGACAGAAAGGTCTCAGCTGAACTTGGCTACCCCTCTCAGTAGAGCCTTATCCATCTCCACCTTTCCACCCTAGGCAGGTTTATCTGGCCAAAGGCCTAGACAGCCTCCAGATGGATCCCCAAGGCCCCAGGGCCCGGTGTGGGCAAGGGTATCCAGTTCACCAGAGCCCTTGTTATGGGCTTCTTCTCCTGAGCCCACCACTGGGGAGGTGGCCCTGAGCCGAAGAGAAAGCAGCAGCCACAGCCAGGGCCCCAGCTGACCAGACAGCACTCACCTCGGAGGGCCTTGGATCGAGTCCTGGCCCGCTTGTCTTCATTCTCTAAGCTCATCTGTAAGAAGAGAGAGCTGCCATGTTAAGAAACTCAGCCAGCTCCTCCCACGTCGAGAACCATTAGGGGCATCATCCATTCTCTGGATCAAATTCTGGTCCCTGTAATCTTGGCCCTATATCTGCCCACACAAGCCAAAGTGTGGGGCCTGCCCTCCTGAACCCTCATGAGCATGATGTTTCCTAACAAGAGGACCCTGACGTGGCAAGGAGCAGCACCTCATCTGCCAGGCAGATGCTGAGGCACTAAAGCAACTTGCCCACCATCCATGGAGTGAGTCAGCCCCAAATGCCCCAGGACGCTTTCTTCCTGCTCAGCAGGGTGTCCGTGCCCATAACACATGTGCCCCTTTCCCGCATGACCTCTAGCCTCAGGGTCCAGCTGCCCTGCCTGAACCCGCCAGTGACCCAACTGCCTACACTTCCCACCCTCTGTGGGGATGTCGACCATAACATAGTCCTGCCTGGGAACCCGAGGAGAAGCCCCCAGGAGGGTGACATTCACAGAATGCATATGTCTGGGGGTGAAGCCCCTGGGTGCTACAAGCTGTCCTGTGTCACCATGACGGATTTGGAGAAAGTAAGACCCTAGCACACTCTGTGTGAGCAAAACAACCCTCTCCTCCAGAGCCAGGCTGGGCGGGGCAGGTCACATCCCGAAGGAGAGTGGCTGGCCTGGCCTTCACTACCTGTCACCATGGTCAGAGAGGGAGCAAACCGACACCTGCCACAGACCACAGACTGCGGACAGCCAGGGCTCCAGGCATGAGGCTGTTCAGGAGGAAACAGGAGAGTGGGGAAGAAGCTGTGGAAGAAAGGAATGGGGGGAAACAGGAGCTTCTGCCTCAGGTGGGGCTTTAGGTCCTAAAAGCCAACAAGAGAGAAATGTCTACAGTACCACCTGGGAAGAAAGAAAAAGGAAATTCACCAATTAGTGGAATGGAATTTGCAAAGTGAATCTCCCCCACATAGCAGCATAACATACAATGATTTATGTGATTTGTTAAGGAAGAAAAATCAAAACCTGGGTAATTTATGAAACCCGTCAGCTCTGGGCTGGAGAGCACAGTGCTATAAGCCACACATTCATTACAGCCCTCCATAAAACAGAAGACAATTACTGTGATTTCTACTTTTAAAGCCAAGGTTCCCGGTGGACCGATGGCTTACATTTAAAGTGAGGAGAGGAGCAGGTGTCAAAGGGACTTCGTGACATTTATGAGCCTTCAAATGTCGACTGCTCAGAGTCCATGCACACGGCCTCCCGACGCAGACCTCACAATGGAGCTGTGCATCTGACGGCCAGGCGCCTGCGTTCAGCTGAAATGCAATCTATAGCTTTTTTTTTCCGTTCATTTTCCCAAGGAAATTGGCAAGCGTTCTGTTAGGTTAAAGCGTGCCTTGGCAATTTGGATTTCCTGCAGATAAATTATTCAAAGAGCAGAGAATAGAGAGGGTTGCAGGGATGTGTAATGGGCGCTGCTCGCACACTGTGAGCGCCATTGATGAAGCTAACAGCTGCGGCATTCATTCTGCTGAGCACCTTTCCATTTGCAATTTATCTGTATCAAATGGTCAAAAAGCAAGTTCTCTTCAGGGTGTGAAGCTTTGATTCTAAGGGAGAAACCTGGACTACAGAGGAAAAGCCATACTCTTTAATATGAGAATGAATTTGTAGGAGCGGGCCACTTGTGACCTTGACACCGAGCAGAGGCAAGGCAATGCCCCCTGAGTGCTGAGGGCTACTGGCAAAGCTCTGGTGATGCTGGCCACAGGGTCCACGAGGCTTCCCTTGTTGGAACTCAAAGCACTGCAGAAGGGGCGTCCGCTGTCCTCTTGCCTTGAGGTCCTGCCCCACAAGGTGGCCATGCCCAGGGCATCCCTGTGCCCCCACTCCAGCTCGCTCACTCCTGGGCTTGGAGGCAGCCCCCAGACCACATGCCCCCACCTCCACACAAGGACAGACCCTGCCCTCAAGGGCAGCTCACTGATGCTGAAGACACGAGGTGCTCAATTTCTCACTGATTTGTCTTTAAAAACTTGTTTCAAGCACAAACCAACCAGGTCTGTTTTTGCACAGCCCTCTTGCCTTCAGGGTGAAGGGTCAGGCCAGCTCGCCACTCCCACTTCAGGGTCAGTGATTTGCTCAAGAGTAATGTCCACTCTGCTTCTCTAACAGCAACTTTATCATGCCTGCTCCCCGGCATGTCTTGCAATTCTAACCAGTATTTCAAGACTTCTGCCTTCTATGGAAAACCGTGGGATGAGAATGCTCCACAGATGCTGAGTTCTGCCATGTTAACCAGACAGACGTCTCTGTCTGTCCACTCAGCTTGCATTCTTGGTACTGCATAAGACCAGTCTCCCTAGAGGGTGTTTTGCTCTGTTCTGGTTTGTATTTCTTTTTAGTGAAGTCAAGACCCATCATGTAAGTTCTTTCCAGACATGTGCACTCTCACAGTGATCAGTTCTTCTCAGACTCTGCACAGTACCCTTGCCAAAACCTAGTTCCCTGAGCTGAATGTTTACCAACTCAGGTACCAAAAAGCAAATGCAGGGGTACTTGCCTAGCATGTGTGAGGCACTGGGTTCAATCCTCAGGACCACATGAATAAATAAAATAAAATAAAATAAAGGTACTGTGTCCATCTACAACTGAAAATTAAAAAAAAAAAAAAAAATAAGCACATGCAGCATCATCTGAAACCTGCAGGTGTAGCCACAAGGACACAGCCGACATAAGTGACCCATGTCAAGACTTTAAGGGGCTCACGCTTCCCTGCACCTGGCAGGCTCCCGCTGACCTTCACCCTTTTATCTACACCTCCTAGCCCAAGCTCCACTGCCCGATAACCCTGCCTCTCCTCCCCTCCCTCCCTCCTCTCTCTGAAAAGCTCCCCCACCGGCCCCCAGAAGGAGGGGTCCTGGCCACAGATGGCACCAGCCTAGGCCTTCCCCAGGTCTGCACTTCACCCCAGGGAGGTGGGAGCAGTGCTCATGAGCAAGCACCAAAAGGAGGGGCTGACGAGGTCTGAAAGACTGACAGGGTGGGAGGGCAGGCTGAGCAGGGAAGACCTGAGGACGCCAGGGCAATGCCCCGGTGGGGTGGACTCCCCCCGAGAGCTCATGGCCTTGGGTCCCAAGGCCAGGTCTCCGCCCTTCCACCCACCTCTCCACTCTCCACTCCGCACCTGCTTCTCTCCTTTGCAGTGCTCATCTCAGTGAGCTCACTCCTCTCAGACGTGAGTGAGGTCACTCACTGTATCTCCTGCAGAGCTGCCCAGCACACTTCACCTACGATGGACAGATGGGGGTTGGAGGAAAGGGTGGGGATGGTCAGAACTCTCTCTGAGTCCTGGCATAGGAGGGGGAAGGGGCACCTTCAGAGGGGCCTGGGCAGAGACAGCTGTGAGGGCCTCAGCTGAGGGATCGGGGCTCCTGATGCCAGGGAACCGCTCATCGCCCTGGGTGGAGGGAAGGTACACTGTTGTTTTAAATGTGCTGCCGCAGCCAGCAAAGCTGGAGAATTAGGGTGGATCTAGGACGAGTTTTTAAATCCATAGATTAGTGAATCTCAGTGGCCTACAGGAGACTCCAGCCTTTTGTGCAACACTGTCCTTCCAAGACCTAGATTGGGGACAGGTTCCTTCTGACCCCTAGGGACCACAGGCAGCTCCGGCCCAGAAGGAACCAGTTGAGGGATACATGTGTAGAAGAGGTGGCAGGAAGCTGGCCCCCACCCTGGCTGGTACAGCAGCACCTCCCTGAGTTCAGGGAAGGGAGAAGGGAGTGCAATGGTCTCCTCCTCTCTGCAACCACCAAGGGGGCATCAACTCTGAGAAGGGGCCACTGCTGAGCAGACCTGGCAGCAAGTGACACGGACCTGTATAAAGCAGGCTCCGCCTTAGGTGCTGGCCTGGACACCTCCACAGCATTGCAGGGGTCCCTCGGGGTCCTGTTCCTTTGCTGCCCACTTGCATGGCCCTCCAGCTTCCAGTGTGAGCTCTAAGCCAGCTCTGCCCACATAGTGCAGAGCGCTCCCTCGGAAGCCTGGCATGCCCTACTTCCCCTTTTCTGGCCTCCTCCATCATAGACACCACCTGTGCCAGGCCTGTCCTGGGCAGCCAGCCTTCACCTCCTTCCCCTCCTCTGGCCCTTGCCTATCTGAGCCGTCACGAAGCACAGTAACTCAGGTCCCACCTACCCGAACAGAGGGAAATGGCTCTCTGGGCAGTCGTGAAACCACCACTGCTGCCCGCAGGACCCGAGTGGGGGCCACAGGCTGTCTGTGGAGGTTGCAGTCTGGATAGGTCCCTGTCGTCCCTCTGAGCCTAGGCCAGGAAGGAACCAAAATTCTCCTACCCAAAACTGACGGGTGTTGGACAGTTGCAGAAAACATGACCTAGCACCCTGGTCACAAGTCAAGCCACCTTTATGGTCACATGATCTTGTGCCAGTACAGTTCGGGGACCCTCAGGGGTGGGATGGGGTGAGGGTAGTGAGGCCAAAAACTCAGTGATCAAGAGAAGTAATATTTAATGTGATATTTTAAAACATTAACAACAATGTAAAAAATCCATAATAGACACAATATCACAATTCTAGACAGAATCATTATTCCTTGTGCCTGAGGCTCCAATGCGGATCTGCAGAACAGAACCAAAATGAGAATGGGTGCTTGGCAAGTTGCCGTAACAGACCCATTAAAATGCACATTCACCAGATTCAAAAGAAAAATGTTAGCCAGATACAGGGGCCACTCCTGTCATCCCAGCAACTCAGGAGGTTGAGGCAGGAGGATGGCAGGTCTGAGGCCAGCCTGAGCAATTTAGTGAGACCCTGTTTCAAAATAAAAAATAAACAGGGCTGAAAATGTGGCTCAGTGGTTCATTCAGCACCTCTGGGTTCAATCCAGAAAAAAAAAAGATGGTGGGGGCAGGGGGCAATGTTGTCCTCTGACAGTAAAATTTCAGTGCCCTCAGATAAATTTCCCACTTCTAGCAGTACAAGCTCCCTAATCTGCTCTCAGACCATCCACATCACAGCAGCTGGGAGATCATCACATTGGGAAGAAAGGTCACCCTGGGAAGAGCTTCCCTCTGCCTGCTGTCCACCTCAACTCCCAACTCAGGGTCACCTGACCCTGGGGAGCTGGTCTCACCCACAGCAGGACAGCAGGAAGTCCTGGAGCTAGAGGGTGACGGAAGCAGTGAGCACAGCCTGCATGGTCTCTCAGACCTCCACAGTGTCCCTGGGAGGGGGGCCCAGGTCGCCGCCATCTCGCCTTCTGAGCAGGCATGGGATGGGCGCACCATCTGCCACACTTAGCAAGATGCCAACAACCCAGGTCAAGCAGGGTATGTGGAGAGCAGATTTCCAATGCCCTCGCGAGGCCCAGGTGCAAGTACCCTCAAGAGAGTGGCTGGGAAGGTGGGAGTCTGCTGTCAAAAGGTAGCTCTACTCTGCCCAGTCACTGTTCTTCCTTTCAGTTAGAGTGACTAGCCGGTCCTAGTCCCCATTCACCCTTTGCCTCGTCAGAGTCCTGATGATGACCATCTCCTCAAGCGTCATGCCTAGCAGCCGAGAGGAGGTTGGCATGGGCGGCCCATGAGGTCAAGCCCTCACCTTGCTGTGTCTGCCCAGGAGACGTCTTCAGGTCCTGCAGCTGTGGGCCTTGTCCCTGTGTGTCCACTTCTGGGTCAGCAGCTCATCCTGGAACTCATTTTCTGAGGGTTTAAAAAGATATGGGGTCAGAAAAGAAAAGCCTGATGAGTACCAGTCAGGCTGGCTCTAAGGAAAGGAGAGACCTTGGACGCTTTTCACACAGTATTTATCCCCCATTTCTGCAATCCACCAGAAAGAGACAAGTTCATGGCCCCATAGCTATTCCAGGACAAGAGAAAACTGCTCTCTGCTTTGGGAGCTTCCCAGAGGTCCTGCCATTGCCCCGGCTTCGTTGGTTGCACGGACGTCCACAAACACAGCCTTCCAACCACAGGAACACAGGCACTGGGGCAAGTCAGGCGAGACCTGCCCGACAAGACCTGGCCTTGGGAAATCAGCTGACTAACAAGTAATTACTTCAGCACAACCAGAGCCCTCGCTGCCCCCAGAGAAAGTGGCACCCAGACCCACTTGCAAACAAAGACTAACACATGGCTTCACCTGTCGAGGAAGGTGAGAGCCACCCACAGCCCACCAGCTCCATGGTACTCTGCCCACCCTCGCCCTGTGTCTGTTTCCTGCATCTTTTCTCTCCTTGTGTTCTGCTCCTCTCCAGGGCAATGACTCCAGTTAATATTTAATTCTTCACATAAATCCATGCGCCCAGGCAAGGCTGAGTGCATCAGCTGGACATGACAAAGAGATGCATCCTGCACCATTCCCTGCACGTCACTCCCGTTCCCATGACAACACAACTGTGGAGCTTCAAAGGAAGGTCATCAGTAACCACCAAAAACAACAGGAAACGAATATTCCTGCTTTCTGCTCTCTCCTTCCCCTTGGAAGGGAGTTTGGATTCTGCTGCAAACAGGTCAGGTGCACTCTCGACAAAAACAGTATCTTTCTTCCCCTGATTTTCAACACGCATTCCTAAATGTTGTTCTTCTCTAGAATTCCACTATTGCAGCCCTGTTTCACTAAAGGACCCTGGGTTTCCTTTGGAAGTCTGGACACAGATAAAAGCAGGTTTGCTTGTGAAGGAGATTAATACTTGGCACTCACTGTGTGTCTCCCCACTGGGCGGAGTCACCCCAGATATGACTGAGGACAGCCACCTCACTTCCACTAGTTAGGAGTGAGCTGCAGGAGCTAACCCACAGCCCAAAGGCTCTGGGCCCCTAGGGGCCCATCTGTAGAGTGGGGTTAACTGTGGTCAGTCCTTTCCCACAGATAAATGGACCCTAGAGCCTATGGCAGGGAATTAAGCCTAATAGTAGGACACCAAGGACACAGAATTCATGGAGATGCTGCCAACAGCATGAAGGGGCCTAAGGACATGTCTCCTCTCTCCTCTCCTCTCTCCTGCATGGGGGAGAGGTCAGGCAGCTTTACCCCACTAAGAAAAGAGGAGGAAGAACTTGCTCAGAAGATTCCAGGAGTGAGCAGACAAGCACCAAACCAGCCACAACCACGTGGTGCACTTCACACTTTGCAGCTGGACTACAAGGGTGCATCTCCATGGTGACAGGAGGAGCCTGGAGGGTTCATCCTCCAAGGGCCTATTCCAGGAAAGACAATGCTGCAGAAACCCAAGGGCTGGCTGGTTTGCAAGGCTCACGCAGAACTTCCTGCTGCATGGACACACATGACCTGTGAGGTAGCTGGCCATGGCTCATGATGACTGGGAGAAGAACCTAAGGTCTGTACCCCAGAAGACACCTCCCAAGGCCTCTGCTCTAAGTCTCTTCTGCTTCTCAGACACCCAGTGGGTATGAGTTGCATATATCTCTGCAACAGGAAATAACTAGCTCACTGCTGCTTCTTTACCCTCACCACCCCTAGGAGTCTGGAAATGATGCCTGTGGAATTCTCCATTACCCATGTCCCTCGTGCTCCCGTCCCTAGGTCAGCCTGAGGCACCACATCTGCTCAGCAGAGCAGATGCAGTACCCATCTGCTTCTCCAAGGGGCTGCCCCTGCCTCCTGGGGGCCACAAAGCTAGAGTGACTTAGGGCAAGAGCAGAACACGGCCCTTTGCTTCAGACCCGTGAGACAGAGCGTGCAAGTGATCAAAGCACTCACTCACAGACTAGAACCACGTGTTCAAGGACCGTGCTCAACCATGACACAATCCTGCCCCGCTTTTCCAGGGGGTTTCTTGGTCATGACTGAGAGTTGCCACTAGAGGCCCAGGAAAATAGACCATTTTTCTTTGACCCTTTGGTCTCCACTGAGACCTACGTGAGATCAGTTCCTGCCTGTGGACTTTGTATGCTCTGCCTCAGCAAGATCCCCGTCTGGATGTTCTGCAAAGCCATGGATCCCCGTCTGGATGCTCTGCAAAGCCACGTACCTGGCAGCACACTGGCCCTCCTCACCTACATGGCATGCAGGATTCACGGGTAAAGGAAGTCCTGCCCAGCAGCAGCACTGCTCACACACCCGTGCTGTGGCCACAGAGCCCATGGCTCACTCACACCTGCCCTGTGGGCCACCTGGCCTCTGTGAGACTTAACATCTGCATCCATAAAGCAGGTGGAATATGTGGAGATTGGAGCAGTTGTGGAAAGAGCCCTCAGAGACACATGGAGCACCTTGGCAACATTGCCACCACCCTCTTCAGAATCTAGCAAGGAGAGATTTGGGCCAGTTTTTTCTTAGGGGTTCCTAGATGTCTAATGGGCTCATCTGAAGCCTGCTCATAGATGCAAATAGGTTCCATACCCTTAGAACTTCCCAGACAACAAGCCAGTCACTCAGGAGCAAGCAGCTCCCACTGCCAGGACGGTGGTGCTGCTGTGATCCCTATTTGGGGACCTCAAACCCTGCCTGTTGAATGTGGCCCCGTGTCTGTCCCCACCGTGGCCCGGATCCACATCCACTCTTAAGGAACTCTGTCAGGCAGATGAGTTGGCAGAGTGACCACGCTGCTCAGCCCAGTGGTGGTGAGAGGACGGGAGCCACAGAGAAGGCAGTCATCCTCGGCTGGGCCAGAGACCCAAGGCTGGGACATACTCATAGCCAAGCTGCAGCTCAGCTGTCCCTCTGCCAATGGGGCCCACTTCCTCAGGCTGACCACAGCACAGGCCCAGGCCTGGGCACAGCATCCCAGGGAGACCAAGATGGAGTGCCAGAACACCAGCCTGGCTGGTCCCCAGGAATGCTGCTGGCCTGCCCGAGAGCGTCCCTGTCACCTGGGCAAGGACACTGCTCCAGGGCCATTACAGCTGCTCATCCTCATGGAGGACCCCGGCTCACTTTAGTCTGACCCAGCCCGTCAGAGGGGCGGCGTGTCCTCACAGCCCAGGCTCCAATCCTGCTCACCACTGCAGCTCCACTGCCTGGCCAACACTCTCCTCCCCAGAACAAGACTGGGCAGCAGGGAGGCTGCCCAGGAGGTCAGGGTGGCATGGAAGTTCAGACGTTTTCAGTCCTGGCCGGCGTGGGCGTCACAGCCTGCTCAGGACGTCTAGCTCACACACTCCGTGGAGGGACCAGGGCACGTAGAGGACAGACCAGCCCCTCAGCCCTCCTCCACCCCACAGGGGCTTGCCTCCCAGCTGAGCCCATCCGTGAGACACCGACTCTCTGCTGTTGGTCCAAGGGTCCCAGGAATTCCAACACCACCCACCTTCCTCCAGCTCACAGAGCCTTTCTCTCCAACTCTTGCACAGCTGAGGCAGACGCCTTGGTACATCATGGTCGTCTGGACCCCAGGTGGATCCCCACTGCCTTCCCAGCCAGCCCCCACCCAGCCAGGCCCTGTCAACCCAATGGCACAGTGTGCCCCCCCGCCAAGCCCTGCCAACATTGTTTTCTAAATCTCACCAGAATCTAACCACTTCCAACCTCTCCAGCTATTTTTTGTTTGCAAAAAATTGACAAACCAATTTTAAAATTCATACAGCGATTCAGGGAGCATAGACAGCTAAGACAATTCTGAAAAAGAACAAAATTGGAGAACTAACACTTCCCAGTTTCAAAATTTACCAAAAACTACATCATAACAACAATACAATACTGGCAGAGAGTGGACATGTAGATAAATGGGGTAGAACTGAGGGCCCAAAATAACCCTTATATTTATGGTCAATTGATTTTCAATGATGGCACTGACAATTTTATGGGAAAGAACAGTCTTTCCAACAACTGGACATCTAAAAGAATGAAGTTGTCCCCTCTCACACTGCACACAAAAATTAGGTCTCAATGGATCACAGAAATGTAAGATCTAAAACTCTCCAAACACACAGAAGTGAATCCTCCTGGCCTTGGATTAGGCAGTGGTTTCTTAGCTGACACCGCAGACATGAGCTATAAACAAGATTTTGGGATGTTTTGATGTTATCAAAGTCTAAAACTTCTGCACTTCAAGTAACACCAACCATAAGGCAAAAAGACAACACAGAGACCAAAAGGAACTATTTGCAAACCATCTGTCCAATAAAGACCTGGACTCAGAGGGAAGAACTCACAACTCCAGAATATAAGATAGACACCTAATTTTAAAATGGGCAAAGGGTCTGAACAGATATTTCTCTGAAGACAAAATATGAATGGTGAATATGCACACACAGACACACTCACCATCCATCACTAGGGAAATGCAAATCGAAACTGTGAGGTGACACTTCACAACCGCTGCCAGGGTGGAGAAGTTGGGACCCTCAGAGAGTGCAAAATAGCAAAGTGGTCAGGGATCAGGCCAGACTTACCCTCTGGCCCAGCCACTCCACTCCTAGACATCCACCCAAGGGAAAGAAGGCATGTTCATGCAGAGGCTTGTGCACAGCAGTCTGCAGCTGCTTTATTCATGCTGGCCAAAGAGGGGGAAACCTAAATGTCCACCAACTACTGAAGGGAAAATACAAAACACAACCACACAGTACTTGGCAATAAAATGGAACGAAGTACTCGCTTGTGCCACAGTGTGAGCAAAACTGGAAAACAATGCAACTGCTGTCAGAAACCAGACGCAGAAGATCACATATGCATGCTGCACCTTCACAGACTCAGAAAGCAGACTCGGTGCCTGCAGTTGGGAAGGGGTATGGAGGGCTGTCCCTCTGGGGTGATAAAACTGCTCTGAGATTATGTGGGTGCTGCTGAAATGTTGAATGGCACTCTTCTAATGGAGAACTGTGTGACACACAGACCATTCCTCAACAGAGCTGCTTGTGAGGTGGCATCCACGAGGGACCTGTACCTGAGGTCCCAAACACAACCTTGCTGGTCTCACTCCTTTTCAGC
Source organism: Sciurus carolinensis (assembly GCF_902686445.1). Classification (NCBI taxonomy): domain Eukaryota; kingdom Metazoa; phylum Chordata; class Mammalia; order Rodentia; family Sciuridae; genus Sciurus; species Sciurus carolinensis. Next base: position 95,211 of record NC_062214.1, read on the forward strand.
AACATGTTGGGCCCACATCCAAAAGAAGGAAGCTGGACTCCTCACACCACAGACAAAAACTAACTGTTGCCTAGACTTCCCTGTCCAGGTAAGACTGGGACCAGGGTGCAGGAGAAAGTGGCAGTGCTGGGGGCCACACTTGAGGCCTCTCGCATCCTCACTGCCTGGGGCTCACCATCAACACAGCCACCTCTGCATAGCCAGGAAGCCTAGGACTCAGCTGCACAAATGCCCCGCTCTGCCCACACCACCTTGAGCCAGGGCTGCAGCAACCTCTCAGATGACTAGGACTGCCGCAGAGCACAGTCCAGCTCTACCTGCCTAGTGGAGACCACTGCCCTGCAGAGACCAGGTCTCCTGAGCTCTGGTCATTTCTTAGACATGATGAAATGAAAAGGCTGAGCCCAGGGACTAAGCATGAACCTACATCTGGCCATTTGAAAGGAAAAAAATTCCCTACATTTCATCTCAATCCTTCATCCTCCCCTCTTTGCTGCCGCCCAGGTTTAAAGCAAAGCCCAGCAAGTCAAAAACGGAAAGTCAGAATGAAAGTGGAAAACTAATGCAAGGGCTCACAAAACCAACAGCTGACCACAGGAGACTGTGGGGTCACAGTTCAGAACCCACTCTCTGCCCCAGAGAACCTGAGCCCTGAAACCCAGCCATGGGAGAATGGGACCCTTGGAAACAGACCCAAACTCCAACCCACATCACCCAGAGGAGAGTCAGGTAGAGCATCTCTCAGGTTCAGCATGAGGTCCCTTCCCTGACTGCTGGATGAACCAGTGGAATGTCCATTTGTGGACGGCAGCTACAGCAGGGACCAGGCTGGACCAGGGAGGTGGGTCAGAACAGACAAGACCAGCCTATGCAGAGATCATCTAGGAAGGTTCAAGGTCACTGTGGTGTCTGCCTTCCCCAGCCTGGAAATAAATCATAAAGCCAAATGAACAATCCCATGGAAGAGAAGAGGAAGGATAGAGTGACAACTAACATCTGACATGGGATCCAGCAATAGAGGACCAAGAAAATGGAAAGGAAAAGAATTAATTGAATAATAAAGAAAAATAATGTCCCAGAACTAAAGGAAGAATTTTTACATCAAAATTCTCATTAAATGCCCAGCATAGTGAATTTAAAAAGACCCACCTGAGACTCAACCCAGCACTGTGAAGTTCTAAAGCACCAGGAGCAAAAAGTCTCACAATTTTCAAAGGGGGCAAAGCCACTAACGAAGCCTATGACCATAATGGCATCATGTCACTCAACAGCAGCATGATTCCTGCCCAGCATCTCAGTGGTTGTGCATGCCCTCTGTGCCAGAGACAAAAAGGGTGGCCGAGGGAAACGATAGAATAAACACACTTACAGATACACACTGCCTCCAAAACTGTCCACTGGACACTAACCAGAGGGGCGGTGTGGGGATGACCACCTGCAAGAGAACAAAGACTCTGAAAGAACTCTGACCTGTGCTCCTGGACCCAGCAGAGACATATTCAGAAAGGGAGAAGGAAGAGAGGGAGGAAAGGAGAAAGAGAGGGAGGAGGGAAAAGGGAGGGAGGGAAGGAGGGAGAGAGAAGGAAAGAGGGAAGGAAGAGGGAAGGAAGAGGAGGGAGGGAGAAGAAGAGAGGGAAGGGGAGGGAGGAGGAAGGAGTGAGGAAGGGAGGGAGGGAGGAGGAGAGAGGAGGAAGGAGGGAGGAGAGGGAGGAGGGGCCCTTCAGTGCTGGGAAGGAAGCCACAGGGTGCTATGGCTAAGGCAGCAGCAGAATCCAGTCCTGGGCCCACGTAGAAGCCAACTGTCCCATGATGCTGGGGACTGCCATGTCCACATCTTGAGAACCCCACGGTCTGGGCACCGGGCTGGCAAGGCTCCCTGGTGCCAGAGCCGGAGCAAAGCAAGAAGGTGCCTCCAAGGCCTGGGCTGTCTGGTGACCACAAGCTCACGTGGGCATTCCTGCAAATCCAAGTCCAGTCTCAGGCAGTTGGACTGGCAGACAGAAGGGAATTCTACAAAATAACAGACCTCTTCAAAAACTCAAGGTTATGAGAGACAGGAGACTCAAACCACTCCACTCCAGACTGACAAGTCCAGGCACAGCATGTGGTTCTGAACCCAGAAGCATGTGAAAGCAGACCCTGGCTTGGAAGCCCACCCAGCATTCTGGAAACAGCATCTCAAATGGTTCAGGAATCAGTTCTGCCCTGGACTTGAAACCTTCCTGTAGGGTTTGAGATGTGTTCAGAAATATTTTTTTTTAAATAGTGGACAGGGGAAGATGGGGATATATCTCAGTGATAGAGGGCTTGCCTAACATTCATGAGATCCCGAGTTCAAAACCCAGTACCACCAAATAAAAAAAAAAAATTATTGGGACTGGGGTTGTAGCTCAGTGGTAGAGCACTTGCTTAGCGTATGTGAGTCACTGGGTTCGATCCTCGGCACCATATAAAAATAGGTAAATCAAATAAAGGTATAAAAATACAATAATGTTAAAAATATAAATCATTTTTTTTAAATAAAGGTGGTGGGAAAATTATCGGTGGAGTCTCTGTGACAGGGAGGTTGAAGCAGGACACAGGGGAATCTCAGGCCCCTCCTCCTAGCAGGACACTCCACATGCCTGCCCCCCAGAACAGTGGTGCATCTTGCCCAGGCCCCAGTTCCACCCAAAGGACTGACTCTGCCTCCAGGTCCTGGGAAGCCAGGGGCCAGGCCTGGGACACAGCTGAAACTCTCCATGGGGGATTGTGACCTGCACCCCAGATCTGGGCCTCTGGAGGCTACAGGCTGCCTGGGTCCCACAGGACCCCGGGGATTCTGCCTCCCTGCACTTCCTGCAGGGGCCCAGACGCCCCTGTAGCTCCAAAGCAGAAGCCCTTTCCTCCCAGCCAGAGCCAGACCCCAGTGCTAGAGGTGCACAGGTGCAGTAGGGGGTTCCATTCCTGGGTTTGGGGGGCCCCCAGGGCTGTGCTGGTGTCCCTCCCATTAAAACAGCTTTGGGTAAGAAACACAAATAGGGCCAAGGGGGAAGTAAAGGCAAGTCTGGCTCTCCTTTCTTCTTTTTTTAAGCTAGAATCCAGAGAGTGAAGAGTTGCTGAGCAGAGCAGGCAGACCTGCTTTTGCTGAGTTTAGGTGAAAAACGAGAGAGGAAGGGGTGGGCAGGAGGAGTCGGCAATTCTACAGCTTTGCACATTTCTCTCGTTATTTTGCTTCTAACTCAGTCTTGCTGGTACTTTCTCTATTCAATAAAAGCCAAATGCAAGCCGTGTCCCTTAATCTCTCCAACAGCAGCTCACTGCTGAGAAAATAATGTGGATGTAACCTCCAGCATCATACACTTTCTTTTCCATTTATATGCAAATAGTGACCTTTCACCCAGGCTGTCTCAAAGAAGTATTTCCTTAAAAATGCAAATAGCATGTTGTAGGCAGTCACTGTGGCTGAGTCTTTCTTATATTATTATCATCATTTCTTTTAACCTTACCAATGCTGCAAAAGCTACAGCTAAACTGCTAGGCAGTAATAACAACTTTCCAAACCGAGTCATGGGACTGGCGCTCCAGGCTGCCATCCAGGCTGCCAGCAGGGGAGGAGTGTGTCCAGTCCAGGGCACGGTGTCGCAGGATCACCGGTGTTACTCCAGAGTAGGCAGGGCTAGGCCTGAGGCTAGCACCCAGAGCAGACCAAGCGACCTGCGCTACAGGGTGCAAACAGGGTTTTCCTTCTGAGGCAGGAACTCCCTTAGCCCCAAGTGGACCTCAACATTTAGCCCCGACCTCTACCCACTGGGTGGCATAATCCCAGGATGCTCCTGGAGCCCCAGGGAGCAGACCAGATGCCCGCACACCAGGATAAGGAGTCAGAGGAGGTGATTCCAGAATGGGGGCAAAAGGAAAGGTGCCGAAGGAGAAGCTCAGGATGAAGAAACAGATGCAACCCTGTGAGAGGCATTGATGGGCTCCCTTCTGCCCTGACACCACCCCTCTTGGCCAGGCCAGGCCACAGGCAACGGTAAGTCCTAATCCCAGGGAAGGCGCCCCCATCTGCTGCTGCCTCCCAAGGCAGCCAGCCCTGTCCTGTGTCAGGAAAGGATGCTGGTGGACAGCGAGGATGACTGACCGGCCCTGCCTCATAGGCCATGACCACAGCACCTTTTCAGACCAGGCACAGTTGAACTGGCTTGTGTGAATCTTGGGTATGGCCCAGACCCAGGCCCACTCACTCCTCTACAAGCAGGAAGGAGAGGCAGACTGGTCCTGAACTAAGAGAACGGGCTACTAACACGAGGGCACACCCTGCACCCCCAGTCCCAGAACTAGGTGGGCAGCTGGAACTCTACCCAAGTGTTTTCTACCCAAGTGCCAGAAACTCTCTTGGTCAGAACAGCCCCACTCTCCAGACCAGAGAAAGAAGAAACCACCTCCTTTCCCGAGGCCACACTTTACTGAGGTCCTGACAACCCAACTGGAAGGAGCTGGGTCACTATCACTGTCCCTGCAGGAGCTGTCCAAGCAGCCTCACCTCAGATCAGAGAGCAAAGGGCCCCCTACCTGCACACTGAAGCAAGCAGGAGCTACCACCGCCTCAAAGTCCTTGGGAGTGGGGGAAATTGGAAATAGTTCCATTCTTCTTCTCCTCTGGCTCCTCGTCCCTCCAGGACCCCTACCCAAATCCTTGTGTGTAGAGAAAGGCAAGCCCCAGGCAGCTGCTCCCAGGCAGGTTTGGCTGCACAGCCCAGGCTCTGGGGTCCAGGGTGAAGCAAGAGCCCACTCACTTCTGCCTTTCCAACTTGGAAACCCAGAGGGAATGGGGGTTTGCTAATTTCCCAACCTGGATGCACAGTGCTTAGTACACAGAGCCAACAGAGACCAAAGTTTGGAAAAAATGCAAACACTTCACTCACAGCCTGAGCACCAAGGCACCTGCAGAGAGAGTACCCCCAGGTCCCAAGGTCATCCCCCTACACAGGCACACAGGTTTTCAAGGCCCCAGAGCGCTTTGTGGGAAGGGGAGTGAGACTCTAAATCTCCTACCCAACTGGCTCTGGTTCCTCCAGGTGCAGGAAGCACAGGTTGCTAGCCAAGGACTGAGGCTGGAAGAGGAAATGAAGGAGCTGCACCCAGCAGCAATTCTAACCTGTGATTCACAGCCAGATGAGCAAAGCCCATGGGAATGATGATTGAAGGCACAGGCAGGCTCCGGAACAGGGGCTGGGCCAGACCCCTGCAGCTGTCTCCTCCCTCACCTTTGGGCAACTTTCCAGGGGGTACAAAGCCTTCCCAGTTGCAATTTGGATAACAAATCCACTTTTCTTTCCCTTCAGACAGATACACATAGGAAGAAGTCTCCTGAGGCAAGAAGGTAGCAAACTGTAGTACACATCCCAGAGACTGGGAAAATTGCCTCCCAGTGTGTCCTGGGGAGGGAACACACAGCTGACCAATCTGATACAGAAATGAGATCCTAAGAGGTGACCAGGACTGAGAGTGACTTACCAAGGCCAGGGTTGGGCATGGTTTACATGCAAATAAAACAAGGTGCCACAGAAATCTAGGTAATCTAGCCCCCAAAAATCTAAAACCTGGACAACTAAAAAAAGAATCCCTTCAGCGTGGATTCATAGTCTACTCTTTATCTGGGTAGGCATAGTCTCCAGTGGCCAAAAGGCAGGGCCCAGCCTCCACCTCCACGTCAAAGCCAGACTTAATCCTTCTCTGGCTACCTCCAGTCGGCTGTGGAAAGTTCCTAGCAATGTACTGATAGGGGAGCCGGGCAGTCACAGGCTCCTGTGCCAGGCAAGCCCGAGTGGGTAGCCTATGGCCCCAAGACAGAGGCCCAGACTTCTCTGGAGGCAAGAAGAGACCTCCCACTCACATGCACAATGTGACAGCAGAGTTACTGGGAAAGGTGTTTGTGTGTTTTCCTTTTTTTGTTCCAGAGATTGAACCCAATGGCTCCTAACCACTGAGCCGCATCCCCAACCCATTTTATTTCTTATTTTGAGACAGTCTCACCAAGTTGTTTACTGCCTCACTAAGTTGCTGAAGCTGGTTTGAACCTGAGATCCCCCTGTCTCAACCTCCTGGGTGACTGGGATTACAGGCAGGCACCACAGCACCTGGCAGGAAAGGTATTTCAAAGATGAGACTGGTTGGACATTACTTTCCTATGTCCCTACATGAATACACACCCAGTGTAACTCCACAACATGCACAACCAAAAGAATGGGAAGTTATACTCCATGTATGTAAATATGTCAAAATACATTCAACTGTCACGTATAACTAAAAAGAACAAATTTTAAAATTTTTTAAATAAAATAAAATTTAAAAAGCAAAAAAGAGAGAGAAAGAGAGAGAGAGAGAGAGAGACTAGTGAAAGTAATAGCCAGGAACCCAAGGATCTAGGTGACATCGGTGCTAAGTCTTGAAAGAGAAGCAAAAATTCAACAGCAGAAGATTAAAGGAGTTGGGGACCTTTGTCCAAGGATCCTGGGGATAACCTGACTGGGGATGGAGAATACGTTTGAAGGCAGGCTAGGGCATACCAAGAAATCGAGGATGTCTCCCAGGCTGTAGAAAGAGCCAAGAGGGCAGCAAAGGCCAGGCTCTGGGCCGAGGATGCCCTCCAGGGCTGAAAGCCCAGCCGGCCAAGTGGGGTCTTGGGAGGAAGGCTCCCCCAGAGCATCCCAAGCCCAGCTGCGCCATTCACCTCAGAGGGGGAGGGCCATGCGTGACCACAGTGTCGGCTGCCTCTTTGCCCCCTCACACCCCAGGCCTTTGTTTTTCTTTTTGACCCACTTTGTAGACAATAACCCTGTGTCAATGGAAAAAAATATTGAATATCACGAGCCCTCTCAATTTTTTAAGTCCCTGGTTTTTTCCTAAGCAAAACTTTGGTCAGAGACTGAGGATACAGCTCAGTTGATAGAGTGCTTGCCTAGCATGCACAAGGCCCTGGGTTCAATCTCCAGCGCCACCACCACAAAAAAAAAAAAAAAAAAAAAAAAAACTTTGGTCAAAGTAGAAGAATAGAATATGCAAGAAATTGTGCAACTCCACCTGCAAACTGATGATTCACAAGTCAATTATTCAGTGAAGGACAGGAGGCACCTTCACCAGGGTCCCCTGGGCTACCCACAGAAGACAGCTGCTAAAACCACCTCACTTTCAGAATTCCACAAGCCCATAGGTGAGAAGTCCCAAGTACCTAGAAGAGCAACTCAGCAGGGTCACAGAAGTAAACGATGGGTCTCAGGGCCTTGGAGTTGTGGGCCACTAATGGAGTCCACCTAGAACCTGCTGGTTTGAGGTCTGGGAACCTGCCAGGGACTTCTAAGCAGGACCTGGGGCCCCCACGGAACATTCAAGCTGTTGCCCAAGCAAAGAGAACTTGGCAGAGAGCTCTGCCCTGCAGGTCACAGACCCTCTGCTCCCCTAAAGTGCAGTTTGGGGCAGCAAAATGGGAACCAGGAGAGGACCCAGCTGGCTTCTACCTGAATCCTCAGACCAACGCTGAAATGACACTGAACAAGACTGAGAAGTGAAGAGCCAGGCCCAGGGTAAGTGGGCCCAGCAAGCAGCCTGCCAGCAGCTCAGGCCATGTGGTGTCTCCACTCTCCTCCCAACGCCTGGGTCACCTGTGTTCATTCCCACTTTGCTCAGCCACCCTATGCAGTGCAAACATAGGCTGACTCCCACCGTGCACAGGAGCCCTTTGAGGGCAGTCCCCTACAACCTCCTGGACAGGATACACTCCAGGTCCCTCATAAACCCAAGGCCTAGAGGGCATGTCCAAAATGCTACAAGCAACCTCAGCAAACACCGCCCAACAGCTGCCTAAGCAAGAGGGTGGGACTGCTGATGGATGCCCCCAACCACAGGAAAAGGGGCAGCCATAGGCAAGACACCCTGCCCGACAGCCTATCTCTTCCCAAGGGAAAGACTAAATCTGGGCAAGGCAGACTCACATACTAGAGTACTCAGTTAGAACAGATTAAAATGCCCTCTGAGGGGCTGGGGTTGTGGCTCAGTGGTAGAGCACTTGACTGTCATGTGTGAGGCACTGGGTTCAAGCCTCAGCACCACATAAAAATAAATGCACTGTGTCCATCTACAACTAAACAAAAAATTTTTAAAAATATTTAAAAATAAAATGCCCTGAGTTACATACGTTCCTTAGGATTAAAATAACATAGCATCTCTTAAAGCGTAAATTTAAAACTGAAAAGAGCATGAAACAACAGTGAGCCCATCTCACAGAGAAAGCACAGCATGTGTCCTAAGTCCACCAATGGGGATCAGACCACATCAGGAGGGCCTGCTGCTGGAGATAAACAGGCAGGACCCCGCGGCTGTTTCCCACGTAGGTGTTATCAATCTGTTCTCTCTGAAGCAGGCCCCGAAGGAGCTCAAGAGCAAGAGCATTTCAGTGCAGGTGAAAGTGCCCCTCTCACTTTTGTTTGGATGTTTTAAGTGAGGTCTGGAGCACGAGGCCCGGCACACACCCTGAGCGAGCAGTGGGCACTGTCCCAGGGCCTTCGGGGAGCAGCACCCAGGATCACCACTGTTTTCTTCCTTCCGGAAGACATGACTCTCCCCTCTGATTGACCTTCTAGTGATGCCGGTACCCATAGACCATGTTCCTTAAACTCACAACACGAAATTCCCATTAAAACTACATCTGGGGCTGGGCTGTGGGTCAGTGGTAGAGCACTTACCTAGCATATGTGAGGCACTGGGTTCAATTCTCAGCACCTCATATAAATAAATGAATAATATGAAAAGGGCCATCAACAATTTAAAAAGTATTTTAGAAAAATTGCATCTGTAGATAACTAGCTTCTGGTTTATTCATGAGCATTCACACAGAGAGAGCAGAAGGAGCAGCCCACAGAGAAGGAGGCTCAATGTGCTGGGGGACAGCAGGGGCCAGGAGAACACCCCCACCTGTCCCCTAGTGTTCTGCAAGGGAAGAACCAACAGCAAAGGGCTCTGGACAGGGTTTTCCAGGGTTGGGACAGCCAGAACCCTTCCAGGATGCCTGAGTAGCATGTAAGTCTGACTGGCACTGCCTAACCTGCCCAGGGCTCGGCTGACCATCAGAGCCACTGCTGCCTCACAGTCACCCCTGAGCTCTGCCAGGTGCACAGATTCCCTGCCACTGCATCCACTCCAGGTCCAGTGCTGACCAGGAAGGTCTAGCTGTCCCTGCATCCACCCCCAACCCAGCCCAGCCTCACTCACCCTTCCTCAAAGCACTCACCCAGGAGCACTCTATCCCCACGAGTCAAACTGCTTCTGTCAACCAGCTACTAGAGGCCCAGGAGGTCTCTGGCACTTTTTCAATCTGTAGACCCCTCACCTTCCATGTCCACCCAGTGCTGGACCATGCAAACCAGCATTACAAATAGCCATTACTGGGCATGGGCAGCTCCAAGAAAGTGGGCAGCAGAGCTCTGGCTGGCAAGGGTGTTGGGTAACCAGTGTAACCTCTACCCAGTGCCACTCACTGATACAGAGTGTCAACCGTGTCCTCGTCTGCATATTCAGTGACTCCAACCAGAAAAGTCCTGGGGGACAGAGAGAAGGGGTGGGGACCCAGGCAGCATCAGAAGACTGTCCACCACAGCAGGAGGCAAGTCCAGCTCTTGGCCATGTCCAGGTGGACACTAGAAGCACCCCATGCCAGCACACTCTCTCCAATCCCTCTGATGTGTCTGGGCACACACAGGTTTTCAGTCGGGGTCCAACCCCACACATAGCAACCCTACAACCCAGGACTCAGTGAGCGAGTCTCTCAGAGTGGGCACTCCCTGACCAGAACCACAGCACCTGGGTCATGTGGCTGCAGCACTGGCTCCAAGTTCTGGGGACTGCTTCTGAACCTGTGGCAATGCCCCAGGTCTCACTTCAGATGGAAGCAGCCCCCTGGTCTAAGGGACTCCTAGGACCACCTCTGGACTCTGCAGTCTTTGGGGCATGGACAGCAGACCATACTAATAGAAAGCCACTATGTCCAACCCCTGGAGGCTGGTGCTCGGCCCCTTGGATCAGCAAACTGCAAGGTCCAGCACCACCCAGGTGCCCCACAGCGGGGGGGGAGGTGCTCAGACTCCAACTCCATGGGACAGAGCAGTTCAAGAAGTAGCCTCCTCTCCCAGAGAAGAAACTGCCTCTAAGCCTCAACCCAGCCTCCCCTGCACAAGGAACACAACCTGGGGGAGAGGAAGGGTCCTGCCTCCACTGGCAGCAGCATCCTGGCGAGGCTGCAATCCCTGCTCTCTGCTCTTTTGTTTACCACTAATTAACAGGGCCATATGGAAGGAGGTGATAATCACAGCCAAGGACCAATGGAAAGGGAGGTCTGGGGGCACGAAGCCTGGGGCTGGGGGCCTCCCCCAGCAGCCCTGTGGGGGGCCAGCACCCCCACTCTCCCAGCACCTCTGAGGAGCCAGAGGGAGTCCCCTCAGCACCAGCTGGGTGCTCCCTCCCTCCAGGTTTGCCCCAACATCCTTCTGTCTTTTGTTCACTCAGCCATTAGCCTCAGATAAGTCCTCAGGTTTCTCTAAGATTCTTTTCCTTAAACATTGGAGCGAAATTTCTCACCCCCTCCTGAAAGATAATTAAAATCACCACTGTCATTATCATTACTATAGTGGTGCAGCCTGATGCCCCAAGACCAAGCCACTGCAATCACGGACCCACACCTCTCAGAGGTTTTGTTTGAAAAATTAAACACCGAACTTTGCCAGCCAATGAGTCTACTGACTCAAAGGTGATGCTGAGAGAAGAGCCTTAGTGGTCTGGAATGAGCAAGCAGTGAGCACCCACGGCCCAGATAACACCACCACGGCTTCTTTATTTTCCTGGTGCATATAGATGGTGAGTTCAGTAGACAGAGCCAAGCCCATAGCCCCAGAACGTGCTGTCCTGCAGGCAATGGTATTCTGGTGTTCAAAGCTCAAAGTGACTTCCTAATTCTAAATATGCAAATCCAGTTATACTGACACAACAAACAACCACACTTCCCAACCCACAGCCACATCATAAGAAGGGACTGGAAACGGCAGCACTCAGTTCTGCACATGGATCCCACAGATGCACACCCTGGGCGTCACTCCTAAAGTTTGGAAGTTCAGGACTGGCAAAGACAGGACGCTCCTATGAGCATCCCTGAGCCATACCTTGGATGTGAGTCCCACCTGAGACCCCTGATCTCTCAAAGCCCTGCTCCAGAGAGACTGTGGTTAAGGAATCAGCCTCCTCCCTGCGCCGGGGGCCGCAGAGTCCCAGGACCCAGACATATCTGCACTCCTTTTCCAGAAATGCACATAAAGCTGCTGCCTCCATCCAGTGTCTCCCTCCCCTAATGTCTTTTCTCTCTGACGCACAACATGCCCACGAGAATCTGGGTATGGAAGGAGGAGGGGCAGAGAGAGGGGAGGAACACAGCCTGGGCAGACCAGAGGAGAAGAAAGCCTCGTCCTCAAACAGCCTAAAAAGCATCCCCAACCTGCTTTTCCAGCAAAGAGAGGCTCTTCACAGAAGCCAACTCTGCTGGTGTCCTCCCCTGCCCTGTCCAAGGGAAAAACCAGCCTTGGGTATTGCCTTTGTCAGCAAAAGAACATAAAGTGACTTACCTTTCCCCACAGCTATTGTCTGTCCTCCTTCAAAATGACATCACGGAAAGCAATCATGAAATTTACATGGGGGGTGCAGAGTGGACGGGGGAGGGGCAGGCAGCTGCTGCCCTCACAGCGGTCACATGTGGGGAAGCCTGCGTGCGGGTTTCAATTAATCGTCTTCTCCCCTCAGTGCGAACTCCTAAGCCAGAGAAGGCGCCGTCTCATTTCCTTAATGACGGCTCTCATTAGCAGCGGTGGCACGGGCTGGCGGAGGAGTCTCCTTTGTAAATACGCTACCCATGAACCCTTGGGGCTCCAATATATCTGTTTACTCTCTGAGGTGAAATAAATTTACAGTATAGCATCAGAAAGATGGATCTGCCAAATCGGGAGCGAGAGGTGCCCCAGACCAGTGAAGCTCCTGTCCCCTGCTCTCTGCTTCACCAACAGAAGATGCCCACATCTACCCACACTGATCCATAATCAATATGCAGCATTGTTGATTTTTTTTTTTTAATGAAAACTACACAAGAGGGCAGAGAGCATCACCACCACCACGCTCACCCCCTCCACTTTCTCTGCCAGTGGTTCAGTCCAATAATTCCTAATAGCAGCGACCAGAATGACAGATGCCCTGGGTTAGCATGGCTCCAGTGAAAGTGCTTTACAATATTTATTGGTGGTTAGGAATATGACCTCCCATCATAAAGAACGGGTTGCAGAATTTATTACTCAAACAAACCCGAGTATTACACATGGGTTCATCTGCATATTCGAGTACCAGGGATTTAAATGGATGGGTTGTTGTTTGTTTGTTTTTTGTTTATTTGTTTGTTTTCGTGCATAAAAAGCACCCAAAGTAAAGTCACACACAGAAAACATCAGGAAAAGACATTTTTCGTGTTCACATTCTCCCATTTTACTTTTTAAAACAACAAAACACTCCCAAAGACAACTTGGAAACTGCTAAGCATTGGTACCCTACCCTAAAACACTGAGCTCATATCAATCAGAGAAGCACAAGTTCTCTGTCCTGTCTTTCCCTGAGTCCTTCCCAAACTGTCTGCAACAAGCTATGCCACAAGCATCAGGAGAGTCTTCTGACACACCCTGGAAATGCACACATTGTAGGCACCTGCTGTCTACTTCCTCATCTGCCTGTGTGGCTTTTCGAATCCAGCATGAACACAGATTTCCTCAGTAAGCAACTCCAGAACCAGGTGTTCTTGTTTGCTGACCAAGCCCCCTCCTCACACTGAGAAACCAGAACCAGGGCATGGGAAACTTACTGGGAAGGGAATTCGGACCCCTGCAAAGACAACACAGCCAGCCCACAGGGCAAGGGCAACCTGAGTTCTCAGCAGACAGCAAGCATTGTTTCTTGGCAAATCACACGGGGACACCATACTCATGAGCTCTGGAGGGTTCAGGCTGCCAAAACCATGAACAAGACAGAACTGGAGCATTTGGCTTTCTCGAGAGAGCAGGTCCTGAAATCGAGGTAGATGTTAACTGAGCCCCCTCCTCCATGAGCCACCGTGGTCAATATGCTGTAGGAGCTGTTCACATTGATGGGGACTAAGAGGCTCCATCCCCAGAGCAAGCACGGTGGAGTCCTACACATACACACCATTCTCAACAAATAGAATGCAAAATGTATGCAGGACAATTGTGTAGATCAGGCAAAAGGAAATACATGCAGCCTGCAGCCGCCAAACTGATGATGAAATATTAATTAGCCAAATGAGAACAGTTTGATTCTCCTACAGTGACTGCCTACCATTTTTCTATTCTTTCATTAACTCATATCCATTATCATAAAAGGATGCATTCAGCCGAGAATGCTCTGAAGAGCCGTGTCTATCTCCTCCGAACATGTTGTGAGTACTGGGTATTTTATATCCCACACCTTTGGCATTCAGAAATTCTACTAAACTCTTATCGGCCGACTGCAGGCTCAGAGCAGCTTCATGCACCATTGTTCCTGGGAAGGTAGGAGCCAAGGGAGGCCCAGTGCTGAGTCAGTCTTGCTCCCAGCAATGCCAAAGTTCTGGAAAACCTCCAGTCCAGATATGTAACAGTCAAACTTAAGGAGCCATGCAGAACTGGGAGAGAGCAGGGAGAAACCAAAGTGTGCCACCAAGAGCCTCATGAGGTATCGCACAAACCTGTCTGTCAGCAGCTCACATTCCCTTCTGAGTGGCCATGGGCTCCGGGGTGTCGCTGCAGTCCTCGGGAAGGAGCCCAGACCCTGATGCTGGAGGAGTGCCTGGGATGCCCCCAGAAACTTCACGTCAGAACCTGCAGCCGGCAGAACTCACAGCCCGCAGCCCCGCTGGGAGGTGAGGGATGTACTGGCGTTTTCAGAAGATGGGTTTTGAAGAACCAGGTTCAAAATCTTTAGTCGACACCATCAAGAGAACAAAGCCGGAGTCCCAGGAAGGAGCAGGGCGGAGGAGTTTGCCGGCAAGTTTCTCGGGTTTGGCCGGCTAGGAGCCCGAGTAGAGGCGGCGTCGGATCAGCACTTTGGACAGCGCTCTCCCCCCACCGCGCTCGCCTTTGTTCTCACAGGCTCGAGTGTGCGTTTGCACCGGGTCGCGGCCGCTGGATTCCACGCTGCGAGCAGCGGCTCCAAACCCAAGGCTCCGACCCGCAAGTCCCGGCTTGTGACAGCTGCCAGGTAGAATCTAAGACTCTCTTCCTACACGGGGTGAAATTTTGTCAAGGTTTTTTTCAATCATGAAATATTTTCTTTTCCACAAAGTATGGAGCTCAGGCTTCCCGTTTTATTTCATAAAAATCTATGGAAAAACTGTATGTGCCTTTTTAACTTTAAGTTTGGAAAGATCCACACGGAAACAACTCCTGTTTGATTGGTGGGCACTCAGACTCCACATGGGGGGGTGAGTTTGTAAAACCAAACGTGTGGCTACAGCCATGCTAGGAAAGTGCTTTGTGTGAGCTGGGGGAAGTAGGCTTAATGACCGCTTAGCTGGTAAGATCATTTCAAATAAGGTGTAATTACTTGTGCAAATCTGCACACAGACATTCCAAGTGTCGATTCATCTGCTTCATAAAAACTCTTTCAAGTAATCTTGGTCTCAACTTTCTGCATCTGTAATTGGCACCACCTCTCCGGTGGCCAGCTGGGGGTGAGGTTTCCTTGTTTCCTTCTGAAAGCTTCCCCGCAGATGGGCGCCTGCCCTAATGCTGCCGGCGACAATTAGGGCGTTGTGTGCGGAGCGGAGATGGTCAGCATTAATATTGTATAGAACAGCTGAGGGCTGGGGCGCTGCCCCAGGCAGGCCCTGGCAGATGGAGCAAACAAAACGGAGCCACTGTACCCACACTCCACGCTGACTGTGTGCCTGTCTCACACTTGCAGACGTTTGGCATCCAGCTCGTGAGACTCGCACACTCACACACCGCTGCTGTGGCAGCCTGGCCAAAGCCCTCTGCCACAGGAAGCCCCAATGGACCTCACACACTCTGAGTCACCAGAGCTCCAGCTGGCTGTGACACCTACGCCTGCCTCGCACTTGGCAGACCTCAAGGACGAGTAAATTAAGAGGAGGCCCCTGCCCAACGCCCTCCCACCTCCCACCTCCTGTCAGCTCCTCGGCAGGCCAGAGTTCCCAGAAGTGAGTACACAGGCAGCTCCAAGCGGCCCGTGTGACACTGGGGATGGGGGCATGTTTCATTCACTTCCTTGGCGCCCAGAAGAGAGCAAAGAGCACGAGCGGGGGATCCTGGCAGAGTTGGGTGCCCAGGCTGGGGAGGGGCACGAGGGGTGTAGGGGCTGGAGAGGTACACATCCAGGAAGCTCCCACAAAGCGTCACCCTGGCCAAGCAGACGAACCTCTCTCCAGACATGGCATGTGTCACTTCATGAAAATGTTGCTGCACAAACTTCTGTGTCCCAGGGCCCCGGAGCCCCCACAGGCAGCCAATCAAGACCAAAGGAGATAATCACAAATTGATGCCCAGAACTTGCCAAGGAGGCTCCCTTCCCCCACACAATGGCCTCAGGCCCAAACAATGGGCCCTGCCTGCAGGGCCCTGGAAGGGGCACAGGGAGGAAAAGATGCCACCCTCCCCGCACTAAAGTACCAGCAGTAAGGACAGGGAGGGGTTGTCAGACAAGGTCAAGCCTGAAGCCTGGGGGAGATTGTCCAAGCTGGGTGGGAAGGGCCGGACATTGGGGCCTTCTCACAGCCCTGAAGACTGACCCCACCTGGTCCAGGCAGAAGCTGCAGAGAGAGGCAGGGTGAAGTGGAGGATCAGGATGCCTCAGGAGGCCCTGCAGGCAGAGGGGGGCCATGCAGGGAAGCGGGCAGAGGGAGAAGGACTGCTGGGGACCAGGCCTCCTAGCAACTCCTTCAGAATAGGAGTGGGGAGGCAGGGGAAGTGGAGATTGGGGACCTTTTCTGGGACAAGTCCTCTGCCTCACCCATGTTCAGGACCCTTCACTGTCCACTGAGGCCTGTTGCAACAATGGACCTGGCCACACGGGGTCCACACTGGGGGAGGCCACCATTCCTGACAGGTGGAGTCCTCTTCCTCCCAGTTCATACTTACAGTGGGGCGGGGGGAACAGCAGCATTCTGGGCAAGGAGACCAACAGGGAGTTCAGAGCCCTTGGGGAGGTAGATCTGGGGAGCTCTGGCCTGCCCAGTGAGGACTTCAGAAAGTCAGTGGGCAGTAGAAGGAGGAGAGGTTGGGAGGCTCTGGTGCTGATCCCACCTAAGCTGGAAGAGCGCTAGAAGAAGACAGACTGCAGGGGTCTGCATGTGGTGTGGCCAAGGGAAGGCCTCCAGAGCTCGCCTGACCCCAGGCCGCTATAGGGATGCAGAGTGGGGTGCACAGCTCTGCTTAGATGCCAAGTACCCTTAGTTACCCAGGGATATGTCGCCAGGCCATGCCACTAAGTCCGAAAAGTCAGGGCAGGGCTTGGGCTGCAAATAAAAGTGAATCATCACAGGAAGAAGGAACTTGGGGAGCAAGAAGGCACCAGAGGAGGCTGGGAGAAGGGACAGGAAAGGAGGGGCAAAAGGAGGTGAGTGGGGCAGGAGGGGACCTGCTGTTGTCAGTACGGTCCTTCTTTTTCTGTTCCTTTTCCTCTTGGTAGTAGCAGATATGATGCCAAGGGCCTCATGGGGTTACTGTCCTCTCTGATTCTCTCCTCATATGTCAAATCAAGGCACGGTGGTGCCATCAGGGCAGGACTTGCTGGTGGTGCCCCACTGTGCCCAGTATGCCCCTGGGTCCCTGCTCTCCTGGGAGACAGCGGTCCACGGTCCCTCCAAGCATCTCAGCACCACTGTGCCTGCCTGTTACCACATCTCTCTAGATTAGACCCTCTCCTGGGGGAAGTCATTCTTTAGGTGGAGTTAATTGAGTGATTATTTAAAAATTACAATGGTAGGAAATCCACAAATTGCTTTTTCTCATCTTTATTTAGAAGAACCAAGCAACCTCATAATCCAACCGGGGGCAGAACCACTTGGACACATCAGAACCAGGCTAGTGCCCCACTGAGGTCCCTGGCTCTGAGGTTCTCAAAGCTCAGGCTCCAGGTGTGCTCAAGGACCAGCAGGGCCTGCACCATCCCATCTGAGCCCAGCGGGTAGCCTGTGTGCCACTGGAGTTGGGAGTATTGGTCTCAGACTGCCTGGCAGGGAGGGAGGTGCATCTGCGAAAGTGGGTCTAGGTCCAGAGTGAGGGACTGGGTTTGAGCTGGGGGCACACATGGGGTGTCAGCCCAGAAAGCTGCAAACCATGTACATGGACCTAGGCTCACTGAGGCAGGAGAGGCAGAGAAGCAAGGTAAGTGTGCTGGGAGATCAGGTAGCATGGAGGAGGTCCTCACCCCTGGAGCCCTGCAGGCAAAGTCAAGGACAAGTATAGTTGCCCAGGTCACAGAGACAAGGGAGGGATGCAGACCAAGGCCAAAGAACAGAGCAATGGCCAGGGAGGGGTTGGAGACCAGTGCAGCATGGGTCAACACAGATGGACACAGAGGGAGGTAGAAAGGACACAGACAACCTGGGGACCGAGGACAGAAGGCTCACCAGACAGAAGGACAGAGAGAAATAAGCACAGAGAGAACAAGAGGGAGGTTGTAGAGGCAGACACAGACACACAGATGCCACAGACACACAGACACACAGAGGTGCACAGACACCCAGAAACACACAAATGCTACAGACACACAGAGACACCCAGAGGTCCCACAGACACACACAGATACCCACAGACACAGAGAGACATACAGAGACTCCACAGACCGACACACAGAGATGCACAGACAGAAACACACCCACAAAGACAGACACACAGAGACACAGAGATCCTGTAGACAGAAGCACACAGACACACACAGGCAGACACACAGAGACACACACAGGTAGACACACAGAGACACACACAGGCAGGTACACATAGATACACACAAACACAGAGATATACATAGTCATGCAGAAATACACCCAGATACACAGGCACACACAAACACACATAGATACAGATGCACAGATATCCTCAGGTGCACAGAGATGTACACAGACACACAGACACAGACACACATAATCTGACACACACAGGTATACGGAAACAACTTGCAGACATGCTACTGTGCACAAATGTGACTGTGCACGTGTACACACACAGACATGCAGACCCCTATCACAAGGCTGCCAGACACATTTGAGGACAGCAGGAAATGAGCTGCTGCTGAGACCTCCCAGCTTCCTGGTCATGTCTTTCACCCCACAGGGCTAACACCACCTCTGTTCAAGCTCATGTGAGGCAGACGCATGCCCCACTCCAGGCTCTGTTTAAGTGGCTTTGGAATTGTGCTCCTGGAACAGATGGCCTCGGAGATAAAGCCGCCTAGGCGCCTGGACAGAGCTGTGGCGGTTGCCATGGAGGCTGGGCTGGCGAGGTCCACGTAGCAGCAGACAGGGAGCAAGGCCACAGAAGTCAAGGCAGACGTGGGAGGGCGCCCTACAGCACAGCCCTTGGAGGTAAGACCCTGGCCTGAGTCACTCTGCAGTTTAGAGCCCAAGGCTTGGGGCGGGCACTGCAGCTGCAGACACAGGGCTGACTCAGTCGCCCTGAGAGAAACAGCCTCCTGAGTCTCCATCCCAGGGGACCAGGAGCCCAGCACACACTGATTCTGGGCTGGTTCCAGCTATAACAGGCCCTGAGGCCAGGAACCACACCAAGCCATCCACCCTCTAGAGTCCAGAAAGTTCCCCAAGTATGTGAGAAGCAGGGAGGGTGGGAGATCAGAGCCTTCCCACCCCAGCTGAGGATGGAACCCATCAGAAGCAAGGGTGCTCCTAGTCGTCCCAGCAAGCACACCCAAGGCCACATTCCAGCAAGGAGCCCACTGATGTCCCAGTGGTCCCACCACCCAAAAATGCAGCCCTGAGGGAGGGAGAGGCAGACAGGGAGAAGCCCATCTGCGCCAGGCACTAGGTGCCTTCACCCATGGACCCTCAAGGCGGCCCTGTAGGCCAACATGCTGTTCCTGATTCACGTGTGTAGCTAGAAGGGCCAAGAGCCCACAGCTCCCAGGGCAGAGCTTGGACTGTAGGTCAGGATTGTTGCACCAACACTGCAGCTGAGACTTCTGGACCAGAGAGGGGCCCAGGAACACCTTGCTTGGCAAAACCCAAGCAGTGGCAGTCTGGGTAGGGAGCATCCTGTGCTCGGCTCCAGGGAAGAGCAGAGCTAGACCAGACCCAGAATGAACAGGAGGCATTCAGTGGCACGTGAGCAAAGGGGAGGAGGCTGGGATGCCGAGGGGCCTCTGGGCCAGTGCCTGAAAGACACTCCCACCAGGAAAAGTGGCAATGCTGGCCACAGAGCCTTGGCCTGGGCAGCCCAGGCAGCCCAACTCTCCCAGGGGACTGAACAATGTCAGGCCTGGCAGCTCTTTCCAGGGCCCCAAGTACACACATTCCCAGACCCCCAACCCAGTACAAGCTCCAGAGATCCCAGACTTTACAGATGAGAGTAACTTGGGACTCCATGCAGCTCTCCCACTTCCACCACATAGGCACATTCAGATACACACATGTTCACATGCATGTCTGTCTATGCATGTGCAACCATGCACACATACACACCACATACATTTACATACTCATGCATAGGTACACAAATGTGTGTTTACACACACACCACATGCACATACATCACAAGTGTATTGTTTGTGTATGTATCTGCATGTGTTCATGCAGATACATGCATGTTCTCGGCATTGCACATGTTCACCACATACACAAGTATGCACATATACAGCAGACATATGCACTTTTATATACACACATGTGTGTACATGCTACATACACATATACAGCCCTGTGTACAGCTGCATGTGTGTATACATGTACTTGTGCATGTGTGTGCACCATGCCATGCCTGTGTATATACATATATATGTGCATGTACGCACGTACCAGAGCCCTGAGCCTGCTATATGAGGCTCATCAGAGCCTTCGACAGCCCTGAACTGCACAGCCCCAGTTTTGAGCCTAATAAGCGTGCACAGATGGGAGTGAGACATTGAATTTGCTGGTGCAGCTAAGTAAGTGCGGGACCATGGTGGGGTGGCTCACTAGGGGCCTCAAGTTGAGAACGCTGCATGCCCTCATTACGTAACCCCACACAGAGCTTCCCTGAGTCTGGGAGGAAGCAGGAAAGCTACAGAGCAGGGCCACCCCAGCCCCAGGAGACAGGCTATGGTGGGAGAGTTTCCTGGAAGAGGGCTGCTGCGGGCAGGAGCTGGTGGCATGTGCCAGAAGCTCCCCAGGCACTCACCAGGAGGCACCAGCAGGACCTGAGGTTGTCCAGGGTACTCTCTAGGTCCATGAGGCAATGATAACAAGTCCATTTTACAAATGCCAGGTGAGTGGCCAACATGCACATGTTCAACCCTTGGTACAGTTGAATATTCACTAGATCATCACAAAAAATGAAGACACACAGTGGACACATGGTCTGCAGATGAATGTCAGTGCCCCACTAAGCCTTGCATCCTGTCTGACTGCGCAAACTCCATTTGGAGGGAGCCCCGAAGGTCTTCCTGAGAGGCATTGTGTAGCCTGGGCTGAAGAGTCCTGCTGCAACCTCTCCCTCAATGTGCAGACCCCCCTGGGACACTTAGCCTGTCCATCTGCCAGTACAGGGAGGGCCTCTGTCCTTCCCCAGAGCATCAAGGACCCAAGGCTCAGTAACTAAGCTGACCAAGGTTCCGCTAAGGGCAGAGCAGGTGCTCCCCAGAGTCCAGACACCACAACCCACCTCCCGCTGCTGACCCAGGAGCGAGACAGAAGTCCCCAGGAGGCAGTAGGGAATGAAACTCACCACCACCTGGCCTCGTGTGTTGGTCATCCAAGCCTGGGCTGCTGGCCCCAACCTACATTCAGGTGCACCTTTTGCTTGTCTGCAAATCCTGGAGGGCAGCTGAGCAAACTAGACCTAAGCAGGGTGTTAGACAGAAGCACAGGGGGGAGGTGACCCCAGAATCACAACAGGAGGAATAGACAGGACTGTGGGAGGAAGGGGTGCAAACTCCGAATCTAGGATCCTGTGGCCCCTGCTCTGAAGGGGATGCCAAATTGAGGAATCAGATGCTTAGAACCACAACAGACCTGGGCACGTCACTGTATGGAGCTCCAGTGCTGACCCCTGCATTCCCACAGCTGTGAAGTCCCCCTGAAAACATGGCACTAAACCTGCAGATGACAGTAACACCAAGCAATCATGGCAAGAGAAGGCCCAGCGCTGTTACTCGAGCCCCAGCAGCAGCAGCAGGTCCCTGGCAGAGCATCCCCGCAATTCAAGGTAGTGGTTTCACCTGTTCTCTGGGTTCAGAAGGGCTAAGGGGCTGCCATTCTGAGATCCTTGAGCATAGCCAAGTTAGGAATCTGGCCACTCTGGAGTCCCATCATTAGTACACCAAGTGCCAGGCCCTGTTCCATGTCGCCCAAGATGAACATGGAGGTTCAGGAGGGTCAGAGCCTCCGGTGAAGCCCACCTGCAGACCCACAGGACAGCATACACACGCCAGCCCCACAGAGGACACACATGACCTTGAGACCACACAGCACCCAGGTCAGACTCCAGGTAGCTGAGACCTGTCCTGCACCCTGACGATGGCCATGCCCTTGCCATGGTCAGTCCCAACTTACCTGACTCGTGCACCCAGAAACATAGAGTATCTGCCACTTGCTTCCAAATTGCAGAACTTGCCAGACACCCCTTTCAGCCCCATTTCAATGAGGCAGCCTGCAGACTCCCCCAACAACACCTCTTCCCTTTGTGCACCAAACACTCACCAGTCCCATGTTTGAAAAATCTGACCTCTCCCATCACCACTCAGAAGGCAGATGCAAATGGAACCAGCAGGAAGGAGACTGTGTGTTTACAGGTTGAAACTGCCACCTTGGTCTCCGGTCTCCTACTTCAGTGCCTCTGGCTTGGGCCTGGAAGAAAGAGAGACAGGAACCTCCAGTAGCCATTCTACACAGAAACGAACACACTTGCCTCCCCTGGCACAGGGGGAGTTCTGTGCTCTGGGAAGCACAAAAGGACACAGGATGAACCCAATACCCTTCCTGTGCAACCAGCTTATAACTCGGAGACCTCATGCCACTCAGTGCCCCTGCCAACACCAGGGCCCTCAAAACCTCCACACACCTGGTGTTTGCTGACATGTTCCAAATTCACTCATCTCTGGGACATCAGATGTCCCCAGCCCAGTCCTGTTCCCACGGCACAACCCCCCTTGGCCAAGGAGTGTCATTCCATGTTGTGTATAGTTCCCTTCCAC
Source organism: Sciurus carolinensis (assembly GCF_902686445.1). Classification (NCBI taxonomy): domain Eukaryota; kingdom Metazoa; phylum Chordata; class Mammalia; order Rodentia; family Sciuridae; genus Sciurus; species Sciurus carolinensis. Next base: position 117,684 of record NC_062214.1, read on the forward strand.
TGAGATGTTTGTTCCCTCCCCAAGAGGTCCTGGAGCATTGACCATGCTCCTGAAATACCTGTGAGACAGGTGCTGCGGGCACCACTGCATCCACCTCCATGATGGGCAGGGCTCAACCAACTCAGGCAGCTCCAGCTCCTCCCGTGCTGGCCCTCGCCTCACATCCTCTAGGCAGAGCCTGGTATCCAGTGAGTGCTTCCTGTGTGTACCAGCCTCATGGCTCTGTCCTTGAGCCTATGCACCTCCAGGCCAAGTCACAGAAGACCCTCTGCTGACCTCTGCCCTCCCACTTATCCACTGCTCTTCCCTGAGAGGTGCTGACATTTACCCATCCACTTCAGACCAGGGGCAGGACCCAAGCACCAAGCACTTGACTGTCAGCTTCTACCTTGGTTTCCACAGGGGTAGAGAGAAAGCCACGCCCACAGCACCCACCTGCAGTGAGGCCTCCCCTCCCCACACTGCTCTCTGGGGAGCTCTGTGGTGTGCCTCTGGAGACCCTTGCCACAACTGGGGTTGTACAAGTCACTGAGCCACCCTCTGCCAACATGGGCCAGGGCGGCCCCGCCTCTCCAGAGCCTCGCTCTGAGGAAGGAAGGATGTGGAAGGATCACTGAGGCCCCTCCAGTCTGAGGGAGGCTGCACCACCACTGGTGGGGGTTCCTGAGGAGGCTCAGACAACAGGCCTCCTTTGAGAGGCTGTGCAGTGGGGAGGGGCAGCCCGGAAGATGGCCTCCCCACACAAAGGGCTTGGTCTGGAAACTCAGTCCTGCACCTGCCTGATGCCCCACTCAGTCAAGCCCAGAGTCCTCCCCCAGGGAGCAGGGAGGGGCCTGGTGATGTGCAGCTCTGAGAAACCCTCTCCTGCACCCAGGCAGAGGGCTGGTGTGCTCCAGAACTGGCTCAGAGGCTTTGCTTGTGCAGGGCCCAGGCTAGGCTGGTGGCAGGCAACAGAGACCACGTCTTGCCTGCTGCGCTCGGAGGACTCCTCCTGAGAGCAACTCTCTGCGCCACTGAGGGAGCCAGGCCCCCACCAGACCTGGGGGTGGCCAGAGGCCACAGGGCACAGGGGCTGGGCCGTGCTTCTGGTCAGCACTTGGAATTTGCACCCAGCATGCTCACTCGCCGTGAGCTTCTAACCAATGCCATCCCTGTCTCCTCCTCAGAGTAAGCCCAGGCCCAGGACCTCAGGGGGAAGCTAGCCAATCTGTCCAGGCCCTCCCAACCCTCCCAATCCCAGGGCCTTTGTCCCCAGGTACCCACCTAAACTGCCCTTCAGACCCTTGAGAGAAGACAAGGTCTGAGCCAGATCTCTAAGAAAAAGAACAAAGCTGGAAAGAAGGTGCACAGGCCCGAGGGGTCTCCCACCATGGCGCCCAGCCTGGGGAGGAGGAGGAGGATGAGGTGTTCAGCATCTTCTGCAGAGCCTGCCCACTACTTCTCTCTAATTGCTTTACAGTTGAACTAATTGATCTGATCGAAAACAGTCTGGGGATCTGGGAGGTGAGTCATTTGCCCTAGAAGCCAGTCAGCCACCCTCCAACCCAAGCAGACATCAAGGCAGGTTGGAGCCCTCAGTCACCAGGGCCTCAGCCAGGGTACACTAATCCAGACCTAGCCAAGCCCTTGCCAGATCTGGGTCAGGACTAATGAACATGCAAGAAGGGACAAGCTCAAACCTGGGCAAGTCCAATCACAGGATGGGAGATCGGCAGGACCGACGTGTAGGCTGAGACAGGACCCCCAGGCTCTCTTAGGTGTGTGGTATCCACAACCCACCCCCAGACCCCCAAGCCCAGTCCCCAGGCTACAGCAGGTCCTGTGCATCCTCAGGCACCAACCCACTGTGCCTGTCCCAGTGCTGACAAGGGGCCCTGGGGTAGCACCAGATGCCACAGCCCTTGTACACAGGCCACATCTCAATGCAATTATGACACATCTGTTCCCCACCAGCCAGGAGGCCTCCAAGCAGGACTGGGAAGAACCTCCCCTGGATTCTGGGAGGAGGGGAGAGAGTGCCTGGCCGTTCCCAGCTACAGGCATAGAACACAGTGGGCTTTGGCATGCCAACAGTGCACAAACATCCAAGCCACCAGCACAGAGCTGCGATGTCCCGATGTCCCCTGAAGTCCCTCCTCACTCACACCACTTGTCCAAAAGCACTGTGCCAGGTCCAGCGTGGGCACATCTTGCTCCTGTGTCCTGGAGGAGCTCCACAGCAGCCAGGTCCAGTTGCTCCACCAGGAGTCCCTGCTGACCCTGCTGACCCTGCACAGCCCTGTGACTCACACCTTTGCTGGCCTATCCCTGCAGAGGGGTCTCAAGGCTGGGACTAATCAGCTCAAGCCTGGCACAGACCCAAGCCTCAGGACTTCTGGCATTAATCCCAGGGTCCAGTGTTGTACCCTCATGCCTCCAGGCCATGCTGGACCCAGTTTCCCCTTAGAGAATGAGCCCCTGTGGGACTGGTGCCCTGTCTTCCCAGTCAAAACCCATCAGGGTACAGGGCTCTAACAAGCCCTGTCTCAGTGGTGAAGGGACTGGAGGAATTGGCATGGTCTCTCCCTGAGCCCTAAGGCCCCAGGACCAGTGTCCCTCCAAACTTGGTGTGGCAGCGTTGCCGGATCCCCAGCAGAATGCAAGGTTTCACAGGAATATTTGAGGGCTTCTGTCCACAGGAAGTACTCTGCCAACTTCTCTGCCCTGAGGGCACCTAGAGATGATCCCAGAAGATTACTCAGTCACTTTCAGAAAGATGACAAACCAAAACTGAGGCTCTCCCACCACTAAGGGAGCTCAGGGACAGAGAAGACTCCCACATTCTCCTCTCTCCACCTCCCCTGCCTGAAGACAGGGGCAGTCTGACCCAGGAGAAAGTACACCTGCTCAGACACCTGGCACACGCTTTGACACTGCACTGCAATGCCCAATGGGCACTCTGACAGCCAAACACACCCAAAACAACTGCCTGTGCTCACAGTCACACACAGAGCACACACCACACCGCTAGCATACCATGCACATTTGCACACATATGCACATGCAACCATCTGCAGCCCAATATTCAACAAGCCAGATGCCCAGGTCTGGCCTCTGTCAGGGGGCAGGACAGAAGAACCCTGAGCACACACCAGGCAGAACTTCCAGCTGGAGGTTAGCACCTCAACCCTGCTGCCAGGTTCTTATGACATCTCCTCAGCCTCCCCTCCCCAGAGCTAGCAGGAAACTCCCTTCAAACTCAGTTTGAGGCCTGTGTGCAAACCCTTTGCACACACACATTCACCATTCACACATGTGACATATGCATGACATCTGAATAATATGCATATGAATGCTACTCACACACCATTTTCATAAATATGCATACTCACATGTATATAATGTGCACACATGCATGAGCACACCTATGTGTGCATGTACACATTTATGTACCACTCATGCATGTACACATATGCATGCACGTGCATACCACACATGCAGACATTTGTGGACACATATGTACATAGGTACATGTATAAATATGTGCATCATATACACACCACTCACATGTACACAGGTATGTGCATACATGCATGTACATGTGCATGTACTCATGTGTGCGACCATGCATGCATGAGTATATTTATATGCATAAACTTACCATGCATGCAATGTGTACATACATGAATGCCAATGGATGAACCAATGCACATCTGCTCACATCAACACGTTCATGGCACACATGTATATGCATACCTGCATGCATGTTACTCACACACATATACACACATGTCCACTTACCTAAACACATACTCATGCCCACTCCTGGGTACTCACACTACACTAACACACTCATGAATGAGTATGTCCCAAAAGTTGGTGTTGCTGAGGACCCACAACATGTGAGATTCTGGCCTCACCCACCCAGGGGACTGCTGCCTCGTGGAAGGGCAGGCATGCAGAAACAGGCCGGGTTGTTCCACCCTGAGGCAGCCCACAACAGGGACCTCAGAGGGAGATGGCCACAGTCAGACAATGATCATTCAAGGTGCCAACCAAGGCAGGCCAGGCTCAGCGCTCTAAGGTGCACAAGCCAGCGAGGAGCCCAGGGGAATACTGCCAGCAGGCCACTGTCACGAGGGCCAGAACGGTGCCTGCCTGGGGTTGAGGATACTGGCTTGCTGTTTGCCTCCTGTAACCCTGTCTTGTGGAGAGAAGTAGGGAGACATGGGGCAAGCTGAGGGTGACGGCAGGGGGGCAGGGAGGCCAGCATACCAAGAACAAGGGGTTTGGGAGTCAGAGGAGAGATTGGTCAACTGAGCACAGCCAGCGCGTCATAGGCTGGGCCAGCCTGGAGGACAGCTGCAGGGAGTCGTCAGAGCAGCAGGGTTTGTGAACGGAAGCCAGGAGTGGAGAGAGGTGGCTGGATAATGAGCTGATTGGGGAACGAGTAAACAGCAATTGCTTGATGAAAAATGTTTACGGTGCAATTAGCAGCTGTGCCTAAATAAAAGTTTAACCGCATTTATTGTGAACTGGTTGAGCCACAGATCGCTCTCCAAGACTGAGCTAGCCTCTGAGACTTTGGAAACGTCTCTCTGACACGTGATTCAGTGTCCTTTCTGCACCCATCTACCCTAGATCACCAGCCTTGCCCTGAATCAGCACCCAGCTCGGAACCTGGAACCGACCCCTCCCTCGGCCACGTGCTGCCTCTGCTGCCCACATCGCATCACCATTGTGGGAGTGCAGGAGAGTGTCCCCCACTGGGCTCCAGGTTCCCTGAAGTGCCCTTCTGACTGGACTGGACTCACTCAGCCCAGCCCAACCTGGATGAGACAGAGCATGTGCCTTACTTTGCCTTACCCACCCCGCTCCAGCCTTCCCCTCCTGCGCTTCCTCTTCCTGTAGAATCCTGCCGGAGTCCTCGGAATCCTCTCTCTGCCCAGGCTCACCCCTCCACCAGATATGACTGTCGTTCCATAGACTGCCTTCTCACCCCACTCTCAAAATCTTTTGTTGTTTAATTTTTAAGCATGAAAATATTCAGCCTCATGGAGGGGGCACCCCTGAAACTGACTTCCACCATCTCTCTGCACATTTTCAGTTTTAGCTTCTACATACATGTCCAAGGACATGCATGACCTTTTTCAGTTTGCGCTAATGTGATCATGTGATCATGCAAAACAAACCTTTTGCAAGTTCCATTGGCCATTCAACATTATTTTTAAGTGTAAGCTGATCTGAATGATCCTAACCCATGGGGGCATCTTGCCTCCTGCTGAGGGACAAGGAGGTTTTTTCTGTCATTCTAAGCACATTTCAATGACCTGCATCCTACTGTTGGCTGGTGTCTCAGACCAGGCTCTCCAGGCTGTCCTCCCACCACCTGAGGTTCACCAATTCACAGGGACTCCACAGTGCATGGGGCATCTGAACTCCAAGTTTCACTCGGAAATCTGGGTGTGGTGACAGACTCACAGACAGAAAGGAGATGGCCCACAGGCAGGTTCCCTCTCTGGACATAGAACTGCCAAGGTCACAGACAGATGGAGAGGCTTTCTCCGGAGCTATTCCTCCCCAGGACCTCTGGGGCCTGGAACATTCTGTACATCAAAGTGTGATGGGTCATTGCCTGAGACACTCTGGGGATTCACCGAGGTGGCTATGCCCACCCCAGGAAGAGCCACAGACGTCTGGGTCTCCTACATCCCACATGCAGCAGCTCCAGTAGGACCACATCTCAGAAAAGGACACAGCACACAGCAGTCCCGGGAAAGTTTCTGCTGTTTCTCTGCCGTTGTGGTTTTCCTGTTGATTTGTTAGCACTTCTCCCCATTACTTGAAAGCTAGCCCTGGCTAGTAGTGTGTCCACAGCCAACTCGTCACTCCTTCAGAAACAACCTTTGCACCTTTAACCTGAGCCCTGCCCACTGGACAGCTGCCTCCCTGCTCCTGGTGGGATCCAGCCTCTTCTGGGATCTGCCCATCCTTGACACCGCCCCAGCAATTTGCTGCTTCACACTTTAGAGCTCCTTTTCATCACAGATGGGTTAGGACAGCATTGCTGACTTGGAAAATGAGGAAAGAAAAGCACCTCTCCCAGCCCTGGTGTCTCTGCATGCCCCTCAAAGCAGCCACGTGGCATGAACCACAGATGGCACCATGTGTGCCATCTCTCCTGCCAGCAGACTGCCTGGCAGTGCAGGGGGTGAAGAGGGAGGAGGAGGAGAACACAGGCCCAGATGGGTCTCAACTGCGGGTCTCAACTGCGATGGGGTGGAGACCGAGAAAGGCCTCTGCTGCTTTCAACAGAAGAATCCTGCTGTGAAGTCCAAGGGCAGGGCTTGGCTGATGGACAGGAGAGGCTGTGTGGGGACTGGAGGAGGGCGACCTGGTCCTGCTCCTCCCGTGGGAGAGTGCTTCCCCGTCCTGCGTGACTGTGCACTGGCATCAGCACCCCCCCAAGGTCATTGCTCTCACTTTCCTGCCTTCCTCCTTTCTTTTCCAGCTAGATGATGAGCTTTGTGAGTTCAGGGGCTGCACCTGCTTATAAGAAAGCACTCTGGTCCCAGGGTCTACACCTGGCCTCAGAAGCACCTGCCTTCCCTCTGCCCAAACCTCCCGGGACCTAAGGTGGGGACAACCTCAGAAGTGGGGGACAGCCACTGCCTCTTCTCGCAACCAGATCACTGTGTTCCAGGCAGGCCCCAGCAGGGGACCAGGGGCCTCTGGAAGTGAGTCCCATGGAGCCTGAGGACTGTGGTGCCAGTGGCCCTGTCTTCTGGGAAGTTGTCCTTGGTAGAGTTGGGCAAGGCCATTACCCATTCCTAATCCCAACATTCTACATTCTAAAGAGAAGCCCATCCAGGGGGATGGGACTCAACTCAGTTGGTAGAGTGCTTGCCTTGCATGCACAAAACCCTGGGTTCAATTCCCAGTGCTGCCCCCCCCCCAAAAAAAAGACTAAGAGAAGCCCCTCCAGATGGCAAAGTCAGACCCACAGCCCAGAATATCTGATGGCCTTTAAGAGCTCTCCTCTATCCACAGGAGGGACAAGTCCATGGTGAGTTCCAGCAATAGAAAGAAAGGAAACAAGAAGCCCCTGGACAAGGAGACCCCTCAACCACCCTCTGCTCACTCCCTCCCTGGAAAAACTGTGCCCTGAGCTTCCAGGTGCAGCTCTGAGGAGCTGTCCTCCTCTTCTTCAGGCTTGGCTTTCCTTCCTACCAACTCTCCCAAATGCTGGCTCTGAGCTGTCCCTTGAATAGCTTCCCAGGTAAAGCCTCCAGACTACAAAACAACATTTTGATTTAAATTCCAATTCCACATTCATGAAGCAGCAGCTCTGAGCAGGGATTGTATTAAAGGCTATAATGGATGTTATAGTGCTCATCACACCAGAAAGGGATGGAGCAGCTGCATGGTCTCCACTTCCAGGACTTCGAGGGCTCAAAAGGAACCTGCGCATGGAATAGACAGCCTGCTCTCCCAGGAGACCACAAGAAAGTCAGGACCAGGTCGGCACAGGGAGCCTGGGTTCCAGCCCAGGCCCAGTCCAGCACTGCGGAGGAGGACAGGCACCTCCCTGTGACCCTTCTGCCCTCAGCTCCCTGGGTTGGGCAGGAGAAGCAGTTTGTTCCTTGACCTGGACACAGGGGGTCAGTTGCTAATCAACTGGGCCACATCAGGGACAAAGACACATAGCAGTGGTCCCAATGCATCAGCCAGGATAGTGGGCACAGAGCTGGACAAGCAGCAGCTGGCCAGGTCCACCCCACAGGAGGACCTCCTTGACTCCACACTGCCTGCCCTTCCAGCCCCTACAACATGAACCCAGGCCCTACAAGCTCCCCAGAATCAACCCACCACCAGAGCCAGGGGCTCGGGGTCTTGCTGGGGACCTGCTATGGACCCTGAGCCATGACCTGTCCAGAGTAGGTGCACTGACCCTTACCAGTGCCCACCTGGGCCTACTTCCATGGCCTCTGTGCCCTTCTGAACACCTTCCCTTCTGCCAGATGCCCAGGAGGAACCAACAGCCCTCCTGGGCTCCCACCATCCACACCAGAGGGTTCACTGCCCGGGCCCTGCTCCTGGGCGAGGACGGCAGCCGCGGCCTCCCTGGGCGCCTGCTCCCCTCTCCATCTCTGCCTGCCTGGGCACTGAGCTTCTAAGTCAGAGCGAGGCTCACCAGTCCACCAAACAGGGCACCAAGGGTGATTTCATTTTAAAGAATTTGGCATTTTTTCAAAAGCATGCAAGTGGTCATCCCAGGGGAAGTCACAATGTTTTAGACTTTTTTACACTGGTTTCATAGTTTAATATTGTTTATATATTGACTTTTTTCAGTACCAGGAATTGAACCCAGGGTCTCCCACACTAAGCCACTTCCCCAGTCTTTTTTATTTTTTATTTTGAGACAGGGTTTCAAAATCCTTTGTAATTTTTCCTGACATAAAATTTCAAACAAAAAAGTAAAAAGAATACAAGGACCTTGGTGAGCCCCTCATCCCACTCCATGAGGCCACTCTGGCCCCCCTCTGCTTCCTCTGCCCTCCATGCAGCAGGACACGGGTAGCGGGAGGGGACTGCCAGGGTCAGCCCTGCCACCCGGAGCGGGGCTCACACCAGCTGCCGCAGAAGTAGCTAGAGTTAAGGTCTTGTCCCAAGATGGGAGCTGCTCTGGGTGGACGCAGGGAACCCAGACCACCCCACTCAGCCCTCAGCCCAGCTCCAGCACCTCAGGGAGCTTGGGGCTCCTGGTGGGCTCATCTGAGACAGCAGGTTTCATGCGGCTCATCTTGTGGAGAACGCATCAATCTGCACAGCCCTGGGGGCCTCTGTGATCATCACCCCACTTCTCAGATGAGGAAACAGGCACCGAGAGGGTTGCCAGGGTGTGTGGGAGCCAGAATTCGAGCCCTGAAGCCTAGGCCCAGAACACGGGGTCCTGACTACAAGTGCAGCAGTGGTTTCCTGCTTCACAGAGTCTCATAACTGCCCAGCATGTGGACAGTGAGCAGATTGAAAACAAGTGGAAATCTGATGTAATTGTGATGAAACTACAAAAGAAATCCAGGAGAACTGGGTCCGAGGGGCTTCAGGGATCCTAGAATCCCCTGAAACTGAGTGAGGATGTTTGTGCCATTACCCTAGGAGAGAGTCCCACTGGCTCTCCAGGTGTTGCCCACCCCCAGGATGAAGAATCCCAGGGGGGGGCTTCACAGTGCAGAAGACTCCAGCCACGTCTGGAATACAATGGAAGTTTCCGCCCCCAGACAAGTGCTAGCAACACAACTTTTGGAGTTCAAGAACTGGTGCCCAGGCCCCTCCTGGGCCAAGCACACCAGAGCAGGGCCTTGAAGCCCAGTGCCATGGCTTCTCTGTGGGTGGTGCTGGGGACTGAAACCTCGAGCATACTGGGCAAGAGCTCCACCACTGAGCGGCATTCCCAGCCTCCTCATGGCTTCTCAAAACGGCCCAGGTGATTCTAATGTGCATCAAAGGAGAACCGGGGACATAAACATTTCTTATATATTAGCACACAAATTTCTAACAGCAGTTTGAAGGTTAACCATTAAGGATATTTGCCTACTGCTGAAATCCGTGAACATTCATCCTGAGTTTAATGTGTTCCGCAGAATTGACTTCATTCTTTTACAAACTGCAGGAGAGATGAGAATGAATTGCTGCATTGAATTCTGTGGTTGTCATATTGCTTTGGGATATAAATTAACTTAATCAGGCCGCTGCAGTATCAGTGTGCTACCCTATAAACTAGCTCAAGAACAGCTCTCCCAAATCCGTGCATTATTGCTCTTTCTGGCGACTAGAGGCAAAGTCCTCCCTGGCTCCCACACCTTCTCTTCATGTCCAGCTTAACCCAGTTTGCCTGAGCTGGCTTTTGCCCCTCTATCCACATTTACTGAAGCCTATCCCAAGCCCAGAAGAGATGGCCCACCAGTCTCTCCTGGATCCCCTGGGTTGTTCTTCCCACACCCTTCTGGGCTCCTATTCTCCCACTAGATCCTGCCTCCACCTGCTGCTCTCCTCACATTACTCCCTCTCTGCGGGACAGCACACTCACCTGCCCCAGAGCACTCACCACCTGGATCTCCAGGCCACAGGGACTGACAGAGGCTGCAGCATCTGGAAACATACAACACCTGCCTCAACACACCCACGACAGACAGTGTTGTCATTCCCAAACCCTGCTGCCCTTCCAGCTTGAGTCCACAACCAGCAATCAAAGTGCTGACTTCAGTTTCCCTCAACCGTTGAACATGCCCACTTCATCAATATGGAGCTTCAGGGCCCCACTGCCCAGAGCTGAAGTGAAGCACCTGGGCCCCAGGCCAGGAGATGGTATCAGGATTGGAACCAGGGCTCATGGAGGGAGAGTGCTAGGCAAGGCAATCTGAGTGAATGGGTGGATAGGTGGATAGGTGGATGGATGTATGGACAGATGGTGGATGAACGGATAGGAAGATAGGTGGATGGTGTATGGAGGGATGGTGGACGAATAGATAGGAAGATACGTGGATAGATTCTGAATGAATGGATAGATGGATAGAGTATGGATGGATGGTAGATAAATGATAGGTGTATGGACAGATGGTGGATGAATGGATAGGTGGATAGGTGGGTAGTTGAATGGGTGGATGGATATGTAAGTGAATAAATGGACGGATAAGTGATGAAAGGATGGATGAGTAGATGGTCGTGTGGGTGGGTGGGTGGAAGCTATGTAAGCTGAAGGATGATAGATGAATAAGGAGATGGATATGTGGGTGAACGGATGCGTGAGTGGTGTGTTAGTTTTTGTCACAGTAACCAAAATACTTGACAAGAATAACTTAGGGGCTGGGGATATAGCTCAGTTGGTAGAGTGCTTGCCTTGCAAACACAAGGCCCTGGGTTCAATCCCCAGCACCGCAAAAAAAAAAAAAAAAAAAAAAAGAATAACTCAGAGGAAAAGTTTATTCAGGCTCAGTTTCAAAGGTCAATTCCATCACCCTGGGCCAGAGGCGAGGCAGCACATTATGGTAGAAGAATATTGCAGGCGAAAAATGATAGCCAGGAAGAAGAGAGATCCCATAAGGAGGCAAGGATAAAATATAAACCCCAAAAGCAAACCCCCAGTGACCCAGCTTCCTCCAGCCACACCACTCCTGCCCATAGTTACCATTCAGTTAGTTCATTCAAATTATTAATCATCAAATGGATTAATCCACTGATGAAGTTACAGCTCTTATAATCTTCTCATTTTACCCTGCATTAACACAGGAGCTTTTGGGAGACATCTTATATCCAAACTGCGGTGGGTGGGGGGGGGAGGGTGGATGGATGGATGGATGGATGGATGGATGGATGGATGGATGGATGGGCTAATGGACAGATGGGTGGATAGATGGGTAGACTGGTGGATGAGTGAATGGATGAGTTGGCGAATGGATGGATGGGTAGATCATGTTTCCTAGTTTCCAAGGTACTCTGACCCACAAGTATCTCAAAAAAGAAGGTATTGTTTTCCCCATTGTGCAGATGTGAAACTGAGGTTCCAAGGAGAGAAGTGGCTTACCCAACATTACATAGTGGCCAAATGGCAGATGTGTGACTCCAGCCCAGGCACTTCAGCCTCAGAACTAACCATTCCCACCCCTTGGTGTTGACATTCATAATTCCCTCCAAATAACACTCCAAGTGCCCAGCCTGTGTCAAACCTCTACCCAGGCCCTGCCCATGCCCCCTCCATTTGGTTGAGGTCTCAGTAGCTGCACTTCTGACTGGCCATCTGCTTCTCTCCACCTTTCCTCCAGCTTGTTTCAAAATACACAAATGGCCATGTCACACCTCTGCTTAAAATCCTCTGTGGTCCCTACTGTCCACCTCCTCACAATGCAGCCCACCTTCCCTGTAGCTTCCCTCCCTGACCCACGTCGTGAAACACTGTGCTCCCACCAGCCTCACATGGTTGCATTGCTGCCTACGGCTCTCTCCCTCCCTCCCCAAGCACCCCTACTCTCCCTTAGCAGCTGAACTCAAGAGGCCGCCCCCCGGAACCCTGCCCTGATGCCCATCAGAGTCGGGGCCATCACATAATAAATCTGTGGCTTAATAAGGATCATGGCATCTTGGGTCTCTCAACACCAGAATAGAGTTCCTTGGCGGCCCTCAGGGACGTGGTGCCCTCCCACTCCTGTGATTGCTCACAAAGGCTGCTGTTATGTCCAAGTCCAAAGCTGCACCCAGGGGCCTCCCTTGAATGGGTCAGGCTATTCTTTAGGAAGGTCCCAAGGGTCTGGGACTAGGATTACAGGACTTGCCCCTGTCTATTCCAACTCCTCTGCATCAGAACTTGGAACTGGCCACTGGGGGTCAGGGTTGGACTGCATTGCACAAAACCTTCCCAGTCTAGAGCAGAAGGGACCAAGCTCATCTACTCAGCCCTGGGAGAAACAATGTCCCTCTGAGAGACAGAGCTAGTCCAGGAGGACCTCCTGGAAGAGGGGGCTGTGAGGTGCTTCCACTCCATGGCAGATCCCCACACTCTGGCCATAGCTGGCTGCCTGGACTCCCACTCCAGCATAGGCTGAGAACCCACACACCACCTGTAGGAAGCACCCCTAGCCTCCTGCCAGGTTACCCACAGCTGAGGTGGGATCAGTGTTCCCCCAGGCTGAAATCCAGACTATGTCCAGAGCATCAGGGCAGGGATACCTCCTTTCTAGCAGCATACAAGCTCCGAGTGGGCCCTCAGCCAGCACCCCTCAACCTGATGTTCTCTACATGCTAAGGCAGGAAAATTACCTCAAATAAGGAGATGGGGGCTCAGAGAGGTTGAGTAACTCACTCCAGGAACACAGCAAGGAAAAGCTGGATGCACACCTCCTGACCATCACCCGGTCTTCCCTACTGTGCACACCACAACAGCACCCTTGACCAGCACAGGTCCATGAGGCTTCTCATGCTCGCACAGCAGAGCAGTCTCTGAAGATCCCAGCAGTACCCTGGGCATCCCACCTGCCCTCAGGGCACACGCGAGAGTGTGGGGCAGAGGGGCAAAGAGCACTGCCTGCATGACTAGTGTTCTGAGCCTTTGAGGGTCCTGCCCACCCCCCTGAGAGGCCAGAGGTGTGGACAGTATCCACAGCCAGGAAAGGTCATCTGGGGTATGCAACCTGTCCTCTGGTGGGACACAACTCCACCTTCCCTGGGGAAAGCCACAGGCTCAGGGTCTCCAGGGAGCCAGGGATGGAACCAGGGCCAGCTCCTGGGAAGCTAAGCAGACGTCCTGCAGCTCTCTGACCAGCAAACTCCTGACAGCACTACCTGCACCTGCACCACTCCTCACCTGTGCCATTCCTCACCTGCACCAGGCACACCTGTGCCATGCTTCAGCGGTACCACAGCACCAGCCCAGAGTCACCCCGGTGGCTCCCACACATGAGCCACACGTGGGCATCACTTCATGTCTAATGTCCACCCAGATTCAGCAGGGATGAGGCTCCTAGGGCAACCTCAAGGCCTGGAAAACCTGCTTTTGCCAGTTCTTCTTCTTGTCCCTCCACCTTCTGTCCCCGGAGATGGAAGAAGGGGAACCATCTGAAACTCCTATGATATACCCAAGTAGTCCCTTCCCTCCCTGGGATCCTGGGCTGAGCACACTGGGAAAGGGATAGGATGGACCCAGGACCCACCCAGGACTCCATGAAGGTTGGGGCATGGAGGACGTGTGTCCTGTGGGGCACACAGCCAAGAGGACTGGGAAGAATGAAGAAACTGAGGCTCCAAAGGCTTCTTTGCTTCCTGGACCTGAGGCCTCATCACATACTCTTCAGCCCAGTGCCTCAGACCAAGGCCCTGCCCCAGCTCTGAAGGCAGAGCCCACACTGCCGGGCCAAAGGTTTCAGGCTGGGGGAGCTGCAGTTCTCGGCCAGGCCTGGGGGTCCCAGCCACAGCACTTTCTCCTGGGTCTTGCCCAGGTGGTAAGAGTGTCCCTTAAGCAAGCCCTTGACAGAAGCATCACCCCTACCCCAGCCAGGTCCCAGCCAGGTCCCAGCCCAGTGTGGACCTTACACGCAGCGGGGACATCAATTCAGACCACAGAGGTATAAAGGAGCAAAGGTACCCACTGGCAGAGAGTGCCTCCCCGAGTCCTAGCTCGTACCACAAAATGCCCACCTCTAAGTAAAGGTTAGGGTGCAGCCTCCCTGGGCCACCCCTTCCTCAGTTGCCCCAATACCCTAGCCCCAGACTCAGCCTGCTGAAGGCTCCCTATACCCCTCCCAGCATCAGGATCTGTGGGGTCCTCAAAACCCATGGGCCTCCCTCCATGTCCCCCACTCAAGGCCTGCCTAAGATTTCACCACAGCAGGACCTCTGGTCACTGGCCACAGGGGCCACAGGGGCCACAGGGAAGAGTGTGTGGTGAACAGAGTTGGCCCCTCCTGTGCTGACCCCCAGTGCCCCTCCTAAGGCTCCTCACCCAGGGCATTCACAGAGGACAGTGTCAGGGAGAGGACCCCCAGGGAAGAGGACCCCCAGGCTTGGAGCATGTAGAGCTGGCACGTGCAGGCGGGCAGGCAGGAACCTGCACCGAGAGTCACGAGGTGGACCTGTGCAGTGGACCGTACCAGCCTGGGCTCGAAAGATGACCTGCATGGTGAGGTGTCCTGGCCACAGGCATGAGCCCTAGGCAGCAAGCATGAGACCACACCCAGCAGTGCCCTGCCTCTGTCCCCAGCATCTGCCCTACCCCAGCCCCTGTCCTGGGGAACCGGCCTTACCCTGTTCCAATTCATCTGGAGAGGTCCGTGCAAACGTGGTGTGCAAGAGAGTGGCGTGAGCAGAGTTCATGTGTGTTTGGGATGGTGGGGAGCTAAAGCTCCTGCCCAGGCTCAGGTCAGTGTCTGCCCTCTGAGCTTGAGGTCGACCAAGCAGCCGGGAAGCAGAGGAGATGGCTAAGCAACTCCCTAACCCACAGGGCCCATCAAGCCAACTCCTTCAGCCACCATCCTGGGGATGCCAGAGACCAGGGAGCCTCCCCCAGCCTTTGTCCCCAGGCTTCTCCCCTCCAACTCATCAGCCCACAGAGCCTGGTCTGAAGGCAACCAGTCTGGCCACTGGAGCACCCCAGAGCAGTGCCCACACACCCCAGGACCAAAATCCAGCTAAGCAAGGACACGAGCCACATGGGGACTGCCCACAGGTCACCGCTCTGTAGGAACCAGTGAGGGAGCGAGAGCCCACAGCACTGAGCTTGACTCAGCCCTTCGGCAGGAATCACTGAAGACAAAAGCTGCTGTCCAGCACCAACTCTTGGGTCTTCTGGACCCATCTTGGGAGCTTGGGTACCCTGCCGTGCAGTGCCAGAAGCAGTGAACTAGCGCCCACCTGTGTGTCACACACTGACCTGCCTGGGGGCCCCTCTCCCTGGAGACACGAAGGCACCCGCATACTCCCTGTCCATTTTGTCTATGCTGTCCCCCAGCTAAGGACAGGGTTAGACCCCTGCAGACCCCTCCTATCCCTAGAGGACTCCACATCTTCAGCCATGCTTACCACACCTTCCTGTGCACTAAGACCCTCGGAGACATTGCCAAGGAAGGGTGCAGGAACTGCTGGTGAAGCCCTCAGGGACTGAATCCCTGGGCACTACGAGCTGCTCCAGGGCCTATCCGGGTTTGGGCTGGAGTCCTGGCCAGGCAGCTGTGGAAGGTTGCCCCTGGGGCTCTGGGCTCACTCCCTCCCACCCCTCCTGCTTGGAAGAAGACTTTGTAATTGACTTCTACAACCCTAGCAGTGCGGCTGAGATGGGTCTGGGCCCTGGGGAGCAATTGGCTCCTTCCTGTTAGCGCATTTGAGTCATGCTGGAAGTTTCCCAGTCAAATTCTCCGAGCTGGGGACCTGCCACCTACATGAACCTGCAGGGTGGCAAGGGGAGTCGACAACCTCACCCCCAGTTCACCAGAGGGGACTCAGAAGCCAGGGCGAGGTCTTGGTGTCCTCCTAGGCTGTCCCTCCTCTCTCCTGACCTGTTACCCGTCCATCGGCCCCAGGCTGCTCATTCACCTGCCTCCCACCCCCGCTGAACCTCTGAGCTGAGTACCAGGCAGGCATCTCTGCCTTGGAGTCCCTCCCCTTCCCTCTGGCAGGTCTCTACCTTCTTCAGGTAGCAAGCAGCAGGCTTCTCGTGTTCAGCTCACCTCCCTCCCTCCCATGAGTCAGCCCTCCAGGGCAGGACTTTCCTCTTCTTTGTTCTCTGCTGTATTCCTAGGCAGATGCTTGGGCAGTAGATTAGTGACTAGCTCCTGCCCTGTCTGGCTGCCCCTCCCCAACCCTGAGCCCAGGACCTCCCTCCCAAGGCTTGTCTACAGAGGGGGCACCCCTAGCCCTGGCCCCTCTGAAGGCTGGGTGCTGGCTGGGTGGAGGAAAGGCAGGTCAGGAGCCCAGTGGTAGGGTGGACAGTACTGAGTCTGTAAGAAGCAGCCCTCGCAGCTTCATCAGCACCGTTGCCTGCTTCCCAGAAGGGGTGTCTGTTCCAGGGAGGCAGCTGGCTCCTGAGCCTGTCACAGGTCTCAGTGGCCTGGCACTCCTGAGCGTACCCTCAGGGCTCCACCCTGCAGGGCTCGCTGGATGAGCTGAGACATGTGCTGGGCACACATCGGTATGCAGGTGCGCCTGTGTGTCTGTTGGGCCATGTGCATGTCTGTGCAAAGAACCAAGTTACAAGACACTCAGGAAGGTGGTAGGAAGCTGCCGTATACCCAGGATGACAAGAACAGAGCTCCGTGGTCAAACTAATGTCCCAGGGCTCACTTACATCTAGTGGCACCTCTTCCCTGTCC
This sequence comes from Sciurus carolinensis, assembly GCF_902686445.1. NCBI lineage: Eukaryota > Metazoa > Chordata > Mammalia > Rodentia > Sciuridae > Sciurus > Sciurus carolinensis. Next base: position 134,516 of record NC_062214.1, read on the forward strand.
CCTTCCCTGAGGGACAAGGTGGCTCAGCATGAACCTAGGTTGCTTCTCCTCCTGGGCCCTGTGTAAACCCCACACACAATGCCCTAATGCAGGCCACTGGCCCTGTCCCCTCTCCACCCCCAGCACCTAGACATACCTGGCCTTACCCTCCCACACCCCGTGGAGCTAGCACTTGGCTCCCTCCAGCCCCTGCTCTCATACCCCAGCAGGCTGACTTGAAAAGGTCCATTCATTTCCGAAATGAAAATCCTTTCAGAACGAAGCTCTCTAATTGCCCAACCCAGAAGAAACCTGCTCGCTGAGCTTCGAGGTAAGAGCTGAGGGTCAGAGACTAGGGCCTTGGAGCTCCTGAAAGGGCCCTGCACGCATGGCCCTCATGCCAGGATGACTAACTCCTACAGCAGCCTCCCCGGCACCCTGGGCCTGTCCAGCCCAATGGGTCTGAGAGCCTAGCACCTACATCTGGCCCCCTCGGTCTTCCAAACCCTTGCTGCTCCTCATCCCCATCTCTCCTCTTGTGAGCTCTCATTAATACAGACCAGACACATTTATGTCTTTCAACAATGTCAGCATTTATTGAATAACAATAAATTCACAGGTTGCACCACGTTCCTGCCTTGAAATTCACCAAGTACTCCAGGGTCACTGTGTGGCCCTCAGTTGGACAATCATGGGTTCTTTTATTCCTACCCTAATTACTAACATCACACTTCACCCAGTGATACAGGTTACAGAAAGGCTGAGCCAGGGTTAAGGTGGCTGTAGGGTGCAGGAGCTGCACCCAGAGAGCAGATTCAAAGGCAGAAGGGCCACTGCAGTTGATCAGACAGACACTGAGCAACCCAACTGAAGAGGGCCATCAAGCAGGGAGTTCCTCACTACCAGAAGGTCCAGCAGGCCGTGTGCCCCTGTCTGGGCACCTCTCCTTTCCCTGTTTCAGGTGAGGGTCACCCATAAACTCACCAGGAGACTTGGTTTCTCTGTTCTGAGTTGGTATGCCCCTGGATTCATGTGCTGCTGGGGGTTTAGGTGGGTGAGTCTTGGGGGTTTGATCCCAGGGCGCTTAAGCACTGAGCCACATCCCCAGCCCTTTTCTATGTTTTATTTACAGACAGGGCCTCCCTGAGTTACTTAGGTCCGCGCTAAGTTGCTGAGTCTGGCTTTGCACTAGAGATCCACCTGCCTCAGCCTCCCAAGTCACTGGGGTTGCAGGCGTGGTCACCACACCTGGCTTCTGATTTTGTTTTAATTCTGCAAGTTCATATCATATTTTCCTGATATGATTCATTTACTTCTTGGTTTGTGCCTTATGACTATGCTGCACATGGGGTTTTCTCTTCCCTCAACTTCCATACATCCAACTGCTGGTGGTCATCTGTTAGCCCAAACAGGTCACCAGGCTGTTCTACCTTGGTATTTGTACTCAGAATGGAGTACTCAGGGCTAGGCACAGCCTGAAAGCAGCTACTCTACATTTTAGAATAATAAACCCCATTATAATATGGAATGTGTAGAGCTGCTCTCTCCCAACCCTCCCCATACTTCCTATCACCTCCCTCTCCATGCCTGTGCCTCCTATTGTCCCCCCACTTCAGATATGATGGCCTTGGTGAGGGTCTGACTAGGACAGGTAGGAAGGGCAGAGAGAGGGTGTGGAAGGGGCTCCGGATGAGCCAAATACTGACTGGAAGCCCCGAGGGAGAGTTCTGAGCCCTAAGTACTGTCCTCTGGTACTAGGTTACTCCCTTGCGGGGCTCTGGAGAGAGGGTAGTGCCCTTGGTGTGCACAGAGAGACGAGGAGTGAGAGGGTACCCAGGACTCCACCCACGCAGTGCTCAGGCAGCACTGCCCTGTGTGGGGGCACCCCGAATCCTGGCCCAGAATCAGGCCCAGCATGGTCACCCCATTCCAGACAGTACCTCCCTCCCTCGCGCTGAGGCAGTGGACAATCGCTCACTCCCAGCCAAGACCTGCCACTGCCTGAACCAGCCCAGGCCCTGGACGATGCCCAGGCCCCACAGCAGGAGGACAAGGCCACCACACACAGGCCTACCCCTCTCTCCCTCATGTCTCTGGTTTCCAGGAGCTTTGGAATACCTAGAACCTCTGTCCCGCTAACAACACCCCAAAATCATGGTCCTTAGGCTTCTCCCAGGTGGGATGTTCCCTCTGGACCCAGTCATGGACCCCAGCCAGCCAGGTTCCCTTTGGACTCCATTTCCACATGGCATAGGGCGGGGAGCTAGGGGCCCTCCCACCATGCCCCTGGTCATGGCCTCAGGCCTAGTAATGTCCAGGCACTACAGGCTAGTTCCCAGGCTCCTGTCCTAAACTGGCCAGGGGACGTGGGCACCAGCAGAAACAATGAAGCAGCTTGTGGAGGAAACAGCACTGTGACCTGGAGGGCAGTGGACACTCCAACAGGCAGCCACAGACCTCCTGCCAACAAGTCCCAAGGAACTGCCCAAGGTGTGCCACCAAGCCTCCTCTGCAGTGTGGCCTACAGGACACCACCAGAGCGCCCTACTGCCCACCACTGGGCTGAGTGAGTCAGGGTACATCCAGCCCTAGGAGCAAAGGTGGGGAAGGGAGGGACCGAAGGGTCAGCCCAGAAAGCCTGCAGCTCTTGCCACCAGTCACGTGTGCAGCTGGGCCCGTGAGTGGACCAGAGCTGGCAGGGGGCAGATCTCCTTTCCACCACCTCAGGGCCTGTCAGCTTCTGCTTCGTTTGTAAAAGACAAAAAGAAGTTGTGTTGCCTGCAGGCAACAGGTTTCCACACGAGGACACATGTCCCCAGGCCCCGTGTTGGGCCAAGGACACACAGACCCTCTCGGACGTGGTGTAGAGTCACCCGTAGTACAAGTGTAGCTGCATCTACACCTGTACAGACAACATGCACCCACACACACGTGCCCACGGCACATGTCACGCACACTCAGGATCAGGCACAAGAAACCCACGCACACAGATGCGGCTTTCCAGGTTCATGGTGACCCACCGATGCTCTCGGTGCCAGAAGCCCCTGCATGGCCCGCCCTCCCAACATGCAGGCACACACATGCACACACAGGCCCAGGCACACACGCTACTCAGTCCCCCTTGGGAGTCCCTAACTGAGACCGCATGGGGTGGCTGCCTCCAGGGGCTCACAGCGTCAGCAAGAGAGACCCGCCTCCCTCCCTGTCTACGCATCAGCACTGCCAAAAGGCAGCAGGGGAGCCGGCAGCCAGCCAGCAGGCAGGTCCTGGAAGCCCCTCCCAGTCAGGGAGGGCTCAGGACCCTGCAGGGGCCTGTGGGGGCAAGCACTCCTCTCACTGCCGCCTGAGCTCCGCTGCCACTCAGTCAGAAGGCCACCAACTTCTGGCCCCAGGCACCTGACAGGTGAGTGGAAAGAAGAGCCCTGGTGAGGGGAAGAGGGTGAAGGTGGGGACTTCCACAGGGAGGTGCTTTGTTCTGATGGTTTGGTACTTGGGATTCAAAGGCAGCTAGGGATGCCCCCAGGAAGTGCATTTGCCAAAGGACAATAGCCTTGACCACCGCATGTGGATTGTGCTTGGGTGGACAGCAGGCGTAGTGGGCAGCTCCAAGCATCTGCCTCCCAGGTGGGTGGTGTGGCTGACCTCGAAGAGCAGGAGCAGGGTCTGGGGAAGGATGCTGAGCTGCTCAGCGTGCCTGCCTCCCAAAGGAGGCCCCTGCACCTAACAGGCTCTCACTGGCCTCAGAACCAGGATGGACAGAGTGACTCCCAGGCCTCCTTGGCCTGTTGGAGTGGACACACGCTCTGCCAGAGAACTTGAGGTGGCCACTGTTCTGATGGCCAGAGTCCAAAGTTTCTGGCTATTTCTTTCCCAGAATCCAGCCCAAGGAGGCCTCTGCTCAGAACCTGCTTCCGATCCCCAAGACAATGCAGCCAGCCGGGCACGCAGAGTTCATGGTGGGCACCAACCTCTCACAGGACAGCGGCACCCAGCCCAACACCACCTTCCCCCAGCCGCTGTGGCCACTCTACCTGCTGCTACCGGCCGTGTACTCGGTGATCTGCGTTGTGGGGATGGCGGGCAACACAGCAGTCATCTACGTGATCCTGAGGGCTCCCAAGACGAAGACTGTGACCAGTGTGCTTATCCTGAACTTGGCCATTGCAGATGGGCTCTTCGTGCTGGTGCTGCCCGCCAACATCGCCGAGCACGTGCTACAGCACTGGCCCTTTGGGGAGTTGCTCTGCAAGCTGGTGCTGGCCATTGACCACTGCAACATCTTCTCCAGCATCTACTTCCTGGCCCTGATGAGTGTGGACCGCTACCTGGTGGTGCTGGCCACTGTGCAGTCCCGCCGCGTGCCCCAGCGCACCCCCCGGGGGGCAAAGGTCGCCAGCATGTGTGTCTGGGTGGCTGTCTCCATCATGGTTCTGCCCTTCTTCTCCTTCGCCAGCGTCTACAGCAACGAGCTGCAGGTGCCCAGCTGTGGCCTGAGTTTCCCCAGGCCTGAGCGGGCCTGGTTCCAGGCCAGCCGCATCTACACCTTGGTGCTGGGCTTCCTGGTGCCTGTGGGCACCATCTGCGGGCTGTACCTGGACCTGCTGCGCAGGCTGCGGGCCGTGAGGCTCCGCCCCAGCACCAAGGCTCTGGGCAAGGCCAAGCGGAAAGTGACTGTGTTGGTCCTCACTGTGCTGGCAGTGTGCCTCCTCTGCTGGACACCCTTCCACCTGGCCTCCGTGGTGGCCCTGACCACAGACATGCCCCAGACATCCCTGGTCATCAGCATCTCTTATGCCATCACCAGCCTCAGCTATGCCAACTCATGCCTTAACCCCTTCCTGTATGCCTTCCTGGACCACAACTTCCGCAAGGATTTCCGCTCCACGCTCCTATGCCGAGGGCCCTGAGTGTCCAGGCCTTTTCTCTCCTCCCAGACGCAGCGCCCCAGCCAGGGCTGTCCTTGCTGTTCACATCCCCTCCCTGTGTTCTCCAAACAGAAGATATCAGCCCTGCAAAGACAACCACAGAACGATCACACTTCCTAGACAGCACTGGTGGACAGCAGCAGGGCAGCAGCAGGCACCTGAGTCTGGACACCCACAGAAGAGGGATCAGATGATGTCACCCATGTGCTCTGGAATCCAGGAACCCTGACAACAGCAACCTGCAGGGGAAGGGCCCTGAACTTTGAGTTTGTCCTGGGACCAGCACTCTGTTCTCCTGGGTTCCTCCCAAATGGGACTAGGAGGTGGCCATACCGTGGGCACTCAGGCAACAGAGCCAAGTGTTGCTGCAAAGGCTGAGGACATGTCCATCAAATGAAGCCACAAATTCCACCCAGGCCTGAAGCCCAGGGACATCCACCTGGAGGCCAAGCCCTCTGTAGCCCCTGGTGACCTGCTGTAGCACACAGAGCCCACCCACCATGGCTTCCGGACCCCCACAGTCTAGAGGTTGTCCGCCCCTTGGAGGAGCAGGTATCCAAAAGCCCTTGTCCCAGGGGGCCTGGGTCCTGAAGATGCCAGAGCAGAATGCTAGATCTCCCTTCAGGGCAGGAATGCACAACACAGGGGATCCAGAGGCCATGGCTGCCCGCAGGAAGGGCTGGGGATACACCCCAAAGACTAGTCACCCTGGCCCTCCTGGCTCTTGGTCTTAGGGCATGGAGCATCACAGGGTGGGTTTCAGCCCTCACCCCTCTGAGGTGCCCCAGAGCAGGTCCCCCTCCCTCCACTCCAGTTCTTAGGTGCAGGGCCCTCACCTAAGTCCAGAACAGTGTTGGCCCACCTCACTGTGCCCTCCATGGCTCTGACCAGCCCCAAACAACTGAACTGTCCTCTCTGCCTGGCATCTTCCCTCACCCAGCATTAAATTGGATGCCTATTGCTGTTTCTGCAAAACCCTGAAGCTACAAAAAGATCAATGTTGCTTTAGCTGCTAGGGGTCAGGAGGCAGGAGTGTCCTCTCTGCCTGTTTCTGGCTCTGCCTCCCTTGTTCAGTCGGGATGTGGTGGACACGGGTCCTCTGGAGGCTGGACAGGGACTGGTGATCTGCTTGGACACTCCACAGGCTGAGGGCCTACAGCTGGCACCAGTCCCCCTGTGAGGTGACCCTAGAGCTCCAAGAGGAAGCCTGGACATCTCTTATGACCTCTTCCCAGAGTCACTTGTCACCCTCTCTGCCATGTGCTGTGTGCCAGACAGGAGTGTTCCTGGGTCCTGGGCTAGAGGCCTGACCAAGTGTGGCCCTTGCCCAAATACAAAATGGAAAAGATCATGGTGAAAAGCAGGAGACTTCAATCCACGTGGCCACACTGGGAAGGCTAAGCGAGACGGCCTCTCAGCCCCGATTTAAACAGAGGAAGAACTAGGGCGGGGGCAAGAGGCCTGTGTGATTAAGCAGTCCTGGGCAGGCTGTGGTCTGCCCATCACAATTTCAGCTCTGTTTGTCAAGATGGTTCCAGAGAAGTCCCAATCACGAGAGGGGACGATTTCCACGTGCTGCTCAGGATGTGTATCTGCCAGACCTGTGGGCCTGCAGGGGAGCCATCCTTCCCACGAGACAACTGCGCTGCTGGGGGCAGGGCGTCCATGAGGGTGCCACGCCTGCCTCTGGGGTTCCTGGAAGAATTGGGACAGCACGGAAGACCTCCAGGGTCTGAACAGGGGACTGCACCCTTGCCTCTGTCTTAAGAGGGGACAGGATGGCTAGCGTGATGTTGAGACTAAGAAACCTCGAGTTACAGTCTTTAGACAGACACTCCTCAAACGACCACCATACCTGTGTGCAGAGTGGAGCAGCATCACATACAGGCAGAGACGCCAAGCTTCCTGGGTTTCCAGCTACCCACGGGCATCTGCAGGCCTAATGAAGAGTCACGCCTCAGCCTGCCACCCTGAGGGGCGGAGGGTGCTTTTTAACCACCATCCACTCCCACCGCTCACAGTAAGAACGCGCTGTGCCTGGGCTGTCACACCGCGCAAACAGCCTAATTACACTTGGAGCACGCTGTTCCCGAGCCCAAGAGCTCCTTCAGGGCCCAGGCAGAGGCTGCATCTTGCTGTGGTGGCAAAGCCAGGAGTGCTGCTGCGTGATGAGCCTGGAGGAGAGGGTGAGTGGGTGCGAAAAGCAGGAGGCAGGCTCTTGGCTCGGGGAGGGCCTGGCTGGGGGAGGGCCACGGAGAGGAACAGGCCCATCCCATTTTGTCTATGGCTCCTGCCCCCATTCACGACCCAGCAAGGAGAGCTGCCTTCCCTTCCCTCCTCAGGTCCTTGGAGCACCATGGTGACCAAGAGAGAGGCACAACCAGGGCTCAGTGACACCAAGGACAGACTTATCAGGGTCCTGCCCATGCTGGCCTTACTACTCCCACCAGGGACTTTTACTGTTGGGTAGGGAGCCACCCTGAACAGCTCCCTCCTCCAAATCCCACATTCTGGCTCCTGGACCCAGGGAGAGCCTAGCCCCTGGAAATTGCCCAAATCTCACCAGCCTGCGCCCACAGAGCCTCAGGTCTTCACCTGGCCCTGCCGTGTGGCCACAGCGCCCCCTGGTGGTAACAGTCTGAAACAACCCTTGTACCCAGGTTTTCCTGAGGTCCCTCAGGACTCTGGCACCTGCATGCACACCAGCCCCACTCACAGCCCCATGAGAACGGTTCTATGTCTCCCTTTGCACAGAAGAGAAAACTAAGGCTCACAGAAGCTGGACTTGGTCCCCAGTCAGGGATGGGGACGAAGGTGCAGGCAGGGGTACTGTGGGGCTGGATGGAGCCAGAGCACAGAAGGGACCTTGGGAAGGACACAGTCCTGGAGAGCCAGGGAAACTCAGCCTTCCCCCTGTGGCCTTACCCTGCTTGACCAGGCTCCTGGCAGACTCTGGTGGGTGCTGGCCCAGGACACATGCCCTATGAGAAGGGTAGAGCCCAGAACCCGACACAAGAGCCCCACCAGCAGGGCCACACTGCCTACTGGCATTGAGGACACCGAACTCCCTTGGCAGGGCCTGTTCCTCCCATGCCTCCCTTGGTGCTGGGTTTTTGTCTGAACAGCAATGTGTGATAACTGTGTTCCCCAATTCATATGCTGGATCCAAAATGTGTTGGGGTCAGGAGGTGGATCTTTGGGAAGTGAACAGGCTGTAAAAGTGGAGCCCTGTGGTGCTGCTCATCCTCCTGGATGGGACAACCCAGCTCCGGAGCCCTCTGTACACTATGTTGCAATGGGAAGTCAGCCCTCACGGGGACCCGACAGGCCCAGCACCCCGCCCTTGGGCTTTCAACCTCCAGAACTATGAGAACCCAATAGTTGTGCACCAGCTGCCAGTCCAAAGAGCCTGCTTGCTACACAGCCTGAGCCTGTCCATCACTAAAGCTTGCACAAAACAGTATCGGTCCACCTGCCTGCCCTGGAGACAAATCTTCTGAACCAAGTCCACCTGTGCACCTTCAGTCTCTGACAGGGTCCTCTTGACTGTCTGCCAGTCAACTGGCAGGAGGCGAGCCTACAGCTCAGGTTTGCAGGGCCACTGGAGGGGCCAGGAGAGGTGGTTTCTTGGTTGCTTGAGGAGCACTATTTGTACTGAAGGGAAGCCCTGCAACACATAGGAACTGGTTTCCTCTCACCAGGTCAGCCTCCTAGGGACAGGGTTGACCTGTGAGCTGCCCAGAGGCCACAGGATTCACCAGTCCCACAGCCCTCTCCCACCCATGTGCCAAGCCAGACACCAATCCCATTTGGCTAGAGTCAGAAACACTTGTTCTAAGGAAAGTGTCTGGTCAGAGAGCAGGTATTTATCAATGGCCTCTTTCATGACCCTGGACACAGGTTCAGGACTAGTTACACACACAGGGAATAACACTGGGTGCAGGCATAAATACATGAAGGTGGTGTTACAACAGCACAGATTCAAAGCTCTCAGCCTCGGCAAGAAAGCCCTACAGTCAGGAAGCTCCAGCCACAGGTCTCACGGAGAGAGCCCAGGTCTCCCCAGGAACAGCTCTGCAGCCAGGGCTCCCCAAGGCAGGAGGAGCCAGCCCAAGACTGACCAAGGTCTGGGGAAAAAGAGTCTTTTCAACGTTGCAGGTATTTCAAAAGTTCATCTGCAGGAAGAGTGTTCTCAAAGCTGTCTGACTCCCTGGATGATCACAGCAGGGTTTCCCAAAGGACAGAGTCCCCAAAGCCTAGGAAGTCCTTGAAGCTTAGCCCAAGCACACCCCGCCACATTCAGCAGCAGGCTCAGGCCTTACCCAGAGACACTCTGAGGTGAGCACTGGATGTACAAGGCAGCACACAGCCCAGCTGCACCTCCCCGGCCACCAGGCCCCCTTCCATCTGCACAGCCATGGACCCAATTTCAAGCACAGGAGACAATGGAAGAACCCCAGGAGTTGGTGGGGACCGCGGGCAGAGCATGTGCTCCTGACCTGCCTGGCGACGCACACAGGGCCCACACTTTGCAAGCGTCGGAGCTACCCGCAGTGGTCCAGCAGCGGTCCTGCAGCATCCCCTTCCTGAGCCACCTCCCAGGTCTGCAGAGGCAGCACTGGCTGCAGTCTGTGCACACAGACCATCAGGCTTCTGGAGGGCAAGAGCCCCTGAAAAGCTGCTGGGGCCAGGCCTCCCATTGGCCTTAGGAAGGGACGTGGGAGTCAGACTCAGGGCAGAGCCACCGTTGGGAAGAGCAGGCGGTGGCAGCACCGAGGCAGGTCTCAACCCACAGGCTATGCATTGCAGCACAAGAACACTGAGAAAGCAACTGGGCCGGGACCCACATGGGACCTGCAGCCAAGACTGACAGCCTGCTGTATACCTCCTAGGGTAGCCCTGGCGGCTCAGGTGGACTCAGAACAAGCAAGGGCTCCCGGTGGCAGCTCTGGGATCAGGGCCAGTCCCACCACAGAGAAATGCTGCCCACTACAATATGGGGCAGTGCCAAGCCTGTCCAGTGGCCCTGGGCAGTCAGAGCCCTGCCACGCAAAGAGCACATAGCATGTGGGATGCACATGACAGCAGAGCCGCAGCTGTTCCTGGCAGGAGCCCACCTCGAGCACCAAGGCTCAGCTGACAGAGGGGAGTGGCTGGAGGGATCACGGAGCACAGCAGTGTGTGCAGCAGGTCCTCTTGGAGGTGTCCACAGTGCAGCGGACACTTCTAGGCAGCGTTCTTGCCTCCCTTCTGGCCCCACACCAGTGGGGTGGCTTAGTCTGATAGAGGCCACAGAGGGAAAGGCAGCCACCATCCTCGATGGGCACTCTGCCCATGATGTCACTCAGGTCCTCCTCTGGGACGAGCATCATGGGCCAAAGGGAAAGCCCTCTGCAGCTAAAGGTGCTCAGCACAGCCTACAGAGCGGTGACCTGTGTGAGCTCCGTGTTGGGTGTGGACGGGCTCCGTGGGCTGACAGGTACCATGGGCAGGTCCACGCCTAGTCATGCGGGCCGCGGCACCGGCTCAGAAGTCTTGCAGGCAAGGGCCACATCCTTGGCGATGCTCCGCACGCGGTCAGACACCTGCGTCTCCCGGTGCAAGGCTGAGGCACAGCAGAACTTGCGGAAGCAGGCCTTGAAGTTCTCATCCAGGAAGGCATAGAGGATGGGGTTGAGACAGCTGTTGACGTAGCCCAGCGCTGTGCAGAAGCGCAGGATGGCCACAGCGGTCTCGCTGCCTGGCTGGACACCCAGCCCTTGGACCAGCACAAAGACCTGCACGGGCGTCCAGCAGCCCACAAACACAGCCACCACCACCAGCACCAGCCGAGTGATACGCCGCAGATTCCGGTCCTTCTCTCTGGAGCCTGAGAGCAGGCGGACACCACGCAGCCGCCGGATCATGAGGCTATAGCAGACAGAGATGATGAGCACAGGAATGATGAAGGAGAAGAGGAAGATGCAGACAGCAAACACAGGGCCCCAGTAGTCCTGCGGCGCGGGGATCTCTACCAGACACTCGATCTCTGCAGGGAGAGACATGGATCAGCAGGGGGCGCTGGGAGCCATGGGGCCTGGTACAGGGAGGAGGGGCCCCACTGACCTTCCTCCTCCACCTGTGCTGAGCCCATGATGGCAACGGGAACGCCAACCACGGAGGCCAGGGCCCATATGGCCACGTTGACAACCTGAGCCTTGCTGGATGTGCGGACATCAAGAGCACGGATGGGGTGGCAGATGGCCACATAGCGGTCCACACTCATGGCCGTCAGCGTGAAGGTGCTGGTGAACATGTTGTAGTAATCAATGGCGATGACCGTCTTGCACAGGGCATTCCCAAATGGCCAGAAGCCCAGTAGGATGTCTGTGCCCTGGAAGGGCAGCGTCAGCAGGACCAGCGTGTCTGCCAGGGCCAGGTTAAAAATGTATATGTTGGTAGCTGTCTTCATCTTGGTGTGCCTGCAGAAAGGACAGAGAAGACAGGTTCTATTTGGCCACTCAGACTAGACCTGGCAGGAAAAGCGAGGGGCTTATCTTGATCCTGGACCTGATCCTAGGCCCCCTAAGCAAACCTGGAACCTGGAAGCAAACACTTTAACAAGCTCCTCAAGTGATTCTGACACATTCAGAAGAGTCCCAGACCTGAAAGACTGATCTCGTGGGGGCCAGAGCACATGCCTGCCTGCACGGGAGCAAAGGGGTGGGAATCGTAAGAGAAAGAACCTGTCCCTCCCCCGAGGCTCCCTCACAGACTCAATCCTAACCCTTCAGCTACCAGAGATTTGTAAGAGCTCCAAAGTATGTAAAAGCACATCAAAAACCTCCTAGTCAGTTTCAGTGGCAGAGCGTTTGTCTAGCATGTGTGAGGCACTGGGTTCGATCCTTGGCATCACATGAAAATAAATAAAATAAAGGCATGCTGTCCATCTACAACTACAAAAAAACATTTTTTTTTTAAAAAACCTCCTATGGATGGTTCAATCCCTAGCACTGCAAAAAAAAAAAAAAAAAAAAAAAAAAAAAAAAAAAAAACTCCTTTGGGCTGGGGGTGTGAGTCAGTGGCAGAGCACCACATATAAATAAATAAAATAAAAGACCCATTGACTAAAAAAATAAAACCTCCTAGTCCACACTGTTGTCTACCAATGGAAACAGGAAGTGACGGCAGGGACAAGAGGAAAGCTCACAGGGTCGGATTGTATCCAAGCACCTGGAACAGAGCTGGAAAAATTGCAAGTGATTATTAAAAACTTGTTGGATTAATAAGTGGTTGTGATGGTGGTGGGGGAGAATGGTTACGAGGGCAGTAATGTGCTGA